>NW_028189105.1:0-43743 GCF_054131305.1 Coturnix japonica | reverse complement strand
GCAGATTTGGGTCAGATGTATTGGGCAGGAGCTGATGTGGGGCTGGTGTTGGTCAGATCTATAGGGCAGGAGCTGCAGTGGGGCTGATGTGGGTCAGATCTATAGGGCAGGAGCTGCTGTGGGTCAGATCTATGGAGCAGGAGCTGCTGTGTGGGGCACACGTGAGTTAGATCTATGGGGCAGGAGATGGTGTGGGGCTTATGTGGGTCAGATGTATGGGGCAGGAGCTGATGTGGGGCTGATGTTGGTCAGATCTATAGGGCAGGAGCTGCAGTGGGGCTGATGTGGGTCAGATCTATAGGGCAGGAGCTGATGTGGGGCTGATGTGGGTCAAATCAATGGGGCAGAGCTGCTCTGGGGCACATGTGGGTCAGATCTATGGAGCAGGAGCTGCTGTGGGGCAGATTTGAATCAGATCTATAGGGCAGGAGCTGCTGTGGGTCAGATCTATGGAGCAGGAGCTGCTGTGGGGCACATGTGAGTTAGATCTATTAGGCAGGAGATGGTGTGGGGCAGATTTGGGTCAGATGTATGGGGCAGGAGCTGATGTGGGGCTGGTGTTGGTCAGATCTATAGGGCAGGAGCTGCAGTGGGGCTGATGTGGGTCAGATCTATGGAGCAGGAGCTGCTGTGTGGGGCACATGTGAGTTAGATCTATGGGGCAGGAGATGGTGTGGGGCTTATGTGGGTCAGATGTATGGGGCAGGAGCTGATGTGGGGCTGATGTTGGTCAGATCAATAGGGCAGGAGCTGCAGTGGGGCTGATGTGGGTCAGATCTATAGGGCAGGAGCTGCAGTGGGGCTGATGTGGGTCAAATCAATGGGGCAGAGCTGCTCTGGGGCACATGTGGGTCAGATCTATGGAGCAGGAGCTGCTGTGGGGCACATGTGAGTTAGATCTATGGGGCAGGAGATGGTGTGGGGCTTATGTGGGTCAGATGTATGGGGCAGGAGCTGATGTGGGGCTGATGTTGGTCAGATCTATAGGGCAGGAGCTGCAGTGGGGCTGATGTGGGTCAGATCTATAGGGCAGGAGCTGCAGTGGGGCTGATGTGGGTCAAATCAATGGGGCAGGGGCTGCTGTGGGGCAGATGTGGGTCAGATCTATGGGGCAGGAGCTGCTGTGGGTCAGATGTGGGTCAGATCTATAGGTCAGGAGCTGCTGTGGCTGCTGTGGGTCAGTTCTATGGGGCAGAAGATGCTGTGGGGCTGATCTGGGTCAAATCAATGGGGCAGAGCTGCTCTTGGGCACATGTGGGTCAGATCTATGGGGCAGGAGCTGCTGTGGGGCAGATTTGAATCAGATCTATAGGGCAGGAGCTGCTGTGGGTCAGATCTATGGAGCAGGAGCTGCTGTGGGGCACATGTGAGTTAGATCTATGGGGCAGGAGATGGTGTGGGGCAGATTTGGGTCAGATGTATGGGGCAGGAGCTGATGTGGGGCTGGTGTTGGTCAGATCTATAGGGCAGGAACTGAAGTGGGGCTGATGTGGGTCAGATCTATAGGGCAGGAGCTGCTGTTGGTCAGATCTATGGAGCAGGAGCTGCTGTGTGGGGCACACGTGAGTTAGATCTATGGGGCAGGAGATTGTGTGGGGCTTATGTGGGTCAGATGTATGGGGCAGGAGCTGATGTGGGGCTGATGTTGGTCAGATCTATAGGGCAGGAGCTGCAGTGGGGCTGATGTGGGTCAGATCTATAGGGCAGGAGCTGCAGTGGGGCTGATGTGGGTCAAATCAATGGGGCAGAGCTGCTCTGGGGCACATGTGGGTCAGATCTATGGAGCAGGAGCTGCTGTGGGGCACATGTGAGTTAGATCTATGGGGCAGGAGATGGTGTGGGGCTTATGTGGGTCAGATGTATGGGGCAGGAGCAGATGTGGGGCTGATGTGGGTCAGATCTATGGGTCAGGAGCTGCTGTGGAGCAGATGTGGGTCAGTTCTATGGGGCAGGAGCTGCTGTGGGGCTAATGTGGGTCAGATCTATGGGGCAGGGGCTGCTGTGGGGCAGATGTGGGTCAGATCTATGGGGCAGGAGCTGCTGTGGGTCAGATGTGGGTCAGATCTATAGGTCAGGAGCTGCTGTGGCTGCTGTGGGTCAGTTCTATGGGGCAGGAGATGCTGTGGGGCTGATGTGGGTCAAATCAATGGGGCAGAGCTGCTCTGGGGCACATGTGGGTCAGATCTATGGAGCAGGAGCTGCTGTGGGGCAGATTTGAATCAGATCTATAGGGCAGGAGCTGCTGTGGGTCAGATCAGTGGAGCAGGAGCTGCTGTGGGGCACATGTGAGTTAGATCTATGGGGCAGGAGATGGTGTGGGGCAGATTTGGGTCAGATGTATGGGGCAGGAGCTGATGTGGGGCTGGTGTTGGTCAGATCTATAGGGCAGGAGGTGCAGTGGGGCTGATGTGGGTCAGATCTATAGGGCAGGAGCTGCTGTGGGTCAGATCTATGGAGCAGGAGCTGCTGTGTGGGGCACATGTGAGTTAGATCTATGGGGCAGGAGATGGTGTGGGGCTTATGTGGGTCAGATGTATGGGGCAGGAGCTGATGTGGGGCTGATGTTGGTCAGATCTATAGGGCAGGAGCTGCAGTGGGGCTGATGTGGGTCAGATCTATAGGGCAGGAGCTGCAGTGGGGCTGATGTGGGTCAAATCAATGGGGCAGAGCTGCTCTGGGGCACATGTGGGTCAGATCTATGGAGCAGGAGCTGCTGTGGGGCACATGTGAGTTAGATCTATGGGGCAGGAGATGGTGTGGGGCTTATGTGGGTCAGATGTATGGGGCAGGAGCTGCTGTGTGGGGCACATGTGAGTTAGATCTATGGGGCAGGAGATGGTGTGGGGCTTATGTGGGTCAGATGTATGGGGCAGGAGCTGATGTGGGGCTGATGTTGGTCAGATCTATAGGGCAGGAGCTGCAGTGGGGCTGATGTGGGTCAGATCTATAGGGCAGGAGCTGCAGTTGGGCTGATGTGGGTCAAATCAATGGGGCAGAGCTGCTCTGGGGCACATGTGGGTCAGATCTATGGAGCAGGAGCTGCTGTGGGGCACATGTGAGTTAGATCTATGGGGCAGGAGATGGTGTGGGGCTTATGTGGGTCAGATGTATGGGGCAGGAGCTGATGTGGGGCTGATGTGGGTCAGATCTATGGGTCAGGAGCTGCTGTGGAGCAGATGTGGGTCAGTTCTATGGGGCAGGAGCTGCTGTGGGGAAGATGTGGGTCAGATCTATGGGGCAGGAGCTGCTGTGGGTCAGATGTGGGTCAGATCTATAGGTCAGGAGCTGCTGTGGCTGCTGTGGGTCAGTTCTATGGGGCAGGAGATGCTGTGGGGCTGATGTGGGTCAAATCAATGGGGCAGAGCTGCTCTGGGGCACATATGGGTCAGATCTATGGAGCAGGAGCTGCTGTGGGGCAGATTTGAATCAGATCTATAGGGCAGGAGCTGCTGTGGGTCAGATCAATGGAGCAGGAGCTGCTGTGGGGCACATGTGAGTTAGATCTATGGGGCAGGAGATGGTGTGGGGCAGATTTGGGTCAGATGTATGGGGCAGGAGCTGATGTGGGGCTGGTGTTGGTCATATCTATAGGGCAGGAGCTGCAGTGGGGCTGATGTGGGTCAGATCTATAGGGCAGGAGCTGCTGTGGGTCAGATCTATGGAGCAGGAGCTGCTGTGTGGGGCACATGTGAGTTAGATCTATGGGGCAGGAGATGGTGTGGGGCTTATGTGGGTCAGATGTATGGGGCAGGAGCTGATGTGGGGCTGATGTTGGTCAGATCTATAGGGCAAGAGCTGCAGTGGGGCTGATGTGGGTCAGATCTATAGGGCAGGAGCTGCAGTGGGGCTGATGTGGGTCAAATCAATGGGGCAGAGCTGCTCTGGGGCACATGTGGGTCAGATCTATGGAGCAGGAGCTGCTGTGGGGCACATGTGAGTTAGATCTATGGGGCAGGAGATGGTGTGGGGCAGATTTGGGTCAGATGTATGGGGCAGGAGCTGATGTGGGGCTGATGTGGGTCAGATCTATGGGGCAGGAGATGGTGTGGGGCAGATGTGGGTCAGATCTATGGGGCAGGATCACCTGGGGGCTGATGTGGGTCAGATCTATGGGTCAGGAGCTGCTGTGGGGCAGATGTGGGTCAGTTCTATGGAGCAGGAGCTGCTGTGGGGCAGATGTGGGTCAGATCTATGGGGCAGGAGCTGCTGTGGGTCAGATGTGGGTCAGATCTATAGGTCAGGAGCTGCTGTGGCTGCTGTGGGTCAGTTCTATGGGGCAGGAGATGCTGTGGGGCTGATGTGGGTCAAATCAATGGGGCAGAGCTGCTCTGGGGCACATGTGGGTCAGATCTATGGAGCAGGAGCTGCTGTGGGGCAGATTTGAATCAGATCTATAGGGCAGGAGCTGCTGTGGGTCAGATCTATGGGCAGGAGCTGCTGTGGGGCACATGTGAGTTAGATCTATGGGGCAGGAGATGGTGTGGGGCAGATTTGGGTCAGATGTATGGGGCAGGAGCTGATGTGGGTCAGATCTATGGAGCAGGAGCTGCTGTGGGGCACATGTGAGTTAGATCTATGGGGCAGGAGATGGTGTGGGGCAGATTTGGGTCAGATGTATGGGGCAGGAGCTGATGTGGGGCTGGTGTTGGTCAGATCTATAGGGCAGGAGCTGCAGTGGGGCTGATGTGGGTCAGATCTATAGGGCAGGAGCTGCAGTGGGGCTGATGTGGGTGAAATCAATGGGGCAGAGCTGCTCTGGGGCACATGTGGGTCAGATCTATGGAGCAGGAGCTGCTGTGGGGCACATGTGAGTTAGATCTATGGGGCAGGAGATGGTGTGGGGCTTATGTGGGTCAGATGTATGGGGCAGGAGCTGATGTGGGGCTGATGTGGGTCAGATCTATGGGTCAGGAGCTGCTGTGGAGCAGATGTGGGTCAGTTCTATGGGGCAGGAGCTGCTGTGGGGCTAATGTGGGTCAGATCTATGGGGCAGGGGCTGCTGTGGGGCAGATGTGGGTCAGATCTATGGGGCAGGAGCTGCTGTGGGTCAGATGTGGGTCAGATCTATAGGTCAGGAGCTGCTGTGGCTGCTGTGGGTCAGTTCTATGGGGCAGGAGATGCTGTGGGGCTGATGTGGGTCAAATCAATGGGGCAGAGCTGCTCTGGGGCACATGTGGGTCAGATCAATGGAGCAGGAGCTGCTGTGGGGCACATGTGAGTTAGATCTATGGGGCAGGAGATGGTGTGGGGCAGATTTGGGTCAGATGTATGGGGCAGGAGCTGATGTGGGGCTGCTGTGGGTCAGATCTATGGGTCAGGAGCTGCTGTGGAGCAGATGTGGGTCAGTTCTATGGGGCAGGAGCTGCTGTGGGGCTAATGTGGGTCAGATCTATGGGGCAGGGGCTGCTGTGGGGCAGATGTGGGTCAGATCTATGGGGCAGGAGCTGCTGTGGGTCAGATGTGGGTCAGATCTATAGGTCAGGAGCTGCTGTGGCTGCTGTGGGTCAGTTCTATGGGGCAGGAGATGCTGTGGGGCTGATGTGGGTCAAATCAATGGGGCAGAGCTGCTCTGGGGCACATGTGGGTCAGATCTATGGAGCAGGAGCTGCTGTGGGGCAGATTTGAATCAGATCTATAGGGCAGGAGCTGCTGTGGGTCAGATCAGTGGAGCAGGAGCTGCTGTGGGGCACATGTGAGTTAGATCTATGGGGCAGGAGATGGTGTGGGGCTTATGTGGGTCAGATGTATGGGGCAGGAGCTGATGTGGGGCTGATGTTGGTCAGATCTATAGGGCAGGAGCTGCAGTGGGGCTGATGTGGGTCAGATCTATAGGGCAGGAGCTGCAGTTGGGATGATGTGGGTCAAATCAATGGGGCAGAGCTGCTCTGGGGCACATGTGGGTCAGATCTATGGAGCAGGAGCTGCTGTGGGGCACATGTGAGTTAGATCTATGGGGCAGGAGATGGTGTGGGGCTTATGTGGGTCAGATGTATGGGGCAGGAGCTGATGTGGGGCTGATGTGGGTCAGATCTATGGGTCAGGAGCTGCTGTGGAGCAGATGTGGGTCAGTTCTATGGGGCAGGAGCTGCTGTGGGGAAGATGTGGGTCAGATCTATGGGGCAGGAGCTGCTGTGGGTCAGATGTGGGTCAGATCTATAGGTCAGGAGCTGCTGTGGCTGCTGTGGGTCAGTTCTATGGGGCAGGAGATGCTGTGGGGCTGATGTGGGTCAAATCAATGGGGCAGAGCTGCTCTGGGGCACATGTGGGTCAGATCTATGGAGCAGGAGCTGCTGTGGGGCAGATTTGAATCAGATCTATAGGGCAGGAGCTGCTGTGGGTCAGATCAATGGAGCAGGAGCTGCTGTGGGGCACATGTGAGTTAGATCTATGGGGCAGGAGATGGTGTGGGGCAGATTTGGGTCAGATGTATGGGGCAGGAGCTGATGTGGGGCTGGTGTTGGTCATATCTATAGGGCAGGAGCTGCAGTGGGGCTGATGTGGGTCAGATCTATAGGGCAGGAGCTGCTGTGGGTCAGATCTATGGAGCAGGAGCTGCTGTGTGGGGCACATGTGAGTTAGATCTATGGGGCAGGAGATGGTGTGGGGCTTATGTGGGTCAGATGTATGGGGCAGGAGGTGATGTGGGGCTGATGTTGGTCAGATCTATAGGGCAGGAGCTGCAGTGGGGCTGATGTGGGTCAGATCTATAGGGCAGGAGCTGCAGTGGGGCTGATGTGGGTCAAATCAATGGGGCAGAGCTGCTCTGGGGCACATGTGGGTCAGATCAATGGAGCAGGAGCTGCTGTGGGGCACATGTGAGTTAGATCTATGGGGCAGGAGATGGTGTGGGGCTTATGTGGGTCAGATGTATGGGTCAGGAGCTGCTGTGGGGCAGATGTGGGTCAGTTCTATGGGGCAGGAGCTGCTGTGGGTCAGATGTGGGTCAGATCTATAGGTCAGGAGCTGCTGTGGCTGCTGTGGGTCAGTTCTATGGGGCAGGAGATGCTGTGGGGCTGATGTGGGTCAAATCAATGGGGCAGAGCTGCTCTGGGGCACATGTGGGTCAGATCTATGGAGCAGGAGCTGCTGTGGGGCAGATTTGAATCAGATCTATAGGGCAGGAGCTGCTGTGGGTCAGATCTATGGAGCAGGAGCTGCTGTGGGGCACATGTGAGTTAGATCTATGGGGCAGGAGATGGTGTGGGGCTTATGTGGGTCAGATGTATGGGGCAGGAGCTGATGTGGGGCTGATGTTGGTCAGATCTATAGGGCAGGAGCTGCAGTGGGGCTGATGTGGGTCAGATCTATAGGGCAGGAGCTGCAGTGGGGCTGATGTGGGTCAAATCAATGGGGCAGAGCTGCTCTGGGGCACATGTGGGTCAGATCTATGGAGCAGGAGCTGCTGTGGGGCACATGTGAGTTAGATCTATGGGGCAGGAGATGGTGTGGGGCTTATGTGGGTCAGATGTATGGGGCAGGAGCTGATGTGGGGCTGATGTGGGTCAGATCTATGGGTCAGGAGCTGCTGTGGAGCAGATGTGGGTCAGTTCTATGGGGCAGGAGCTGCTGTGGGGCTAATGTGGGTCAGATCTATGGGGCAGGGGCTGCTGTGGGGCAGATGTGGGTCAGATCTATGGGGCAGGAGCTGCTGTGGGTCAGATGTGGGTCAGATCTATAGGTCAGGAGCTGCTGTGGCTGCTGTGGGTCAGTTCTATGGGGCAGGAGATGCTGTGGGGCTGATGTGTGTCAAATCAATGTGGCAGAGCTGCTCTGGGGCACATGTGGGTCAGATCTATGGAGCAGGAGCTGCTGTGGGGCAGATTTGAATCAGATCTATAGGGCAGGAGCTGCTGTGGGTCAGATCTATGGAGCAGGAGCTGCTGTGGGGCACATGTGAGTTAGATCTATGGGGCAGGAGATGGTGTGGGGCAGATTTGGGTCAGATGTATGGGGCAGGAGCTGATGTGGGGCTGGTGTTGGTCAGATCTATAGGGCAGGAGCTGCAGTGGGGCTGATGTGGGTCAGATCTATAGGGCAGGAGATGCTGTGGGGCTGATGTGGGTCAAATCAATGGGGCAGAGCTGCTCCGGGGCTCATGTGGGTCAGATCTATGGAGCAGGAGCTGCTGTGGGGCAGATTTGAATCAGATCTATAGGGCAGGAGCTGCTGTGGGTCAGATCAATGGAGCAGGAGCTGCTGTGGGGCACATGTGAGTTAGATCTATGGGGCAGGAGATGGTGTGGGGCAGATGTGGGTCAGATGTATGGGGCAGGAGCTGATGTGGGGCTGGTGTTGGTCAGATCTATAGGGCAGGAGCTGCAGTGGGGCTGATGTGGGTCAGATCTATAGGGCAGGAGCTGCTGTGGGTCAGATCTATGGAGCAGGAGCTGCTGTGTGGGGCACATGTGAGTTAAATCTATGGGGCAGGAGATGGTGTGGGGCTTATGTGGGTCAGATGTATGGGGCAGGAGCTGATGTGGGGCTGATGTTGGTCAGATCTATAGGGCAGGAGCTGCAGTGGGGCTGATGTGGGTCAGATCTATAGGGCAGGAGCTGCAGTGGGGCTGATGTGGGTCAAATCAATGGGGCAGAGCTGCTCTGGGGCACATGTGGGTCAGATCTATGGAGCAGGAGCTGCTGTGGGGCACATGTGAGTTAGATCTATGGGGCAGGAGATGGTGTGGGGCTTATGTGGGTCAGATGTATGGGGCAGGAGCTGATGTGGGGCTGATGTGGGTCAGATCTATGGGTCAGGAGCTGCTGTGGAGCAGATGTGGGTCAGTTCTATGGGGCAGGAGCTGCTGTGGGGCTAATGTGGGTCAGATCTATGGGGCAGGGGCTGCTGTGGGGAAGATGTGGGTCAGATCTATGGGGCAGGAGCTGCTGTGGGTCAGATGTGGGTCAGATCTATAGGTCAGGAGCTGCTGTGGCTGCTGTGGGTCAGTTCTATGGGGCAGGAGATGCTGTGGGGCTGATGTGGGTCAAATCAATGGGGTAGAGCTGCTCTGGGGCACATGTGGGTCAGATCTATGGAGCAGGAGCTGCTGTGGGGCAGATTTGAATCAGATCTATAGGGCAGGAGCTGCTGTGGGGCAGATCAATGGAGCAGGAGCTGCTGTGGGGCACATGTGAGTTAGATCTAAGGGGCAGGAGATGGTGTGGGGCAGATTTGGGTCAGATGTATGGGGCAGGAGCTGATGTGGGGCTAGTGTTGGTCAGATCTATAGGGCAGGAGCTGCAGTGGGGCTGATGTGGGTCACATCTATAGGGCAGGAGCTGCTGTGGGTCAGATCCATGGAGCAGGAGCTGCTGTGTGGGGCACATGTGAGTTAGATCTATGGGGCAGGAGATGGTGTGGGGCTTATGTGGGTCAGATGTATGGGGCAGGAGCTGATGTGGGGCTGATGTGGGTCAGATCTATGGGTCAGGAGCTGCTGTGGAGCAGATGTGGGTCAGTTCTATGGGGCAGGAGCTGCTGTGGGGCTAATGTGGGTCAGATCTATGGGGCAGGGGCTGCTGTGGGGCAGATGTGGGTCAGATCTATGGGGCAGGAGCTGCTGTGGGGCTGATGTTGGTCATATCTATAGGGCAGGAGCTGCAGTGGGGCTGATGTGGGTCAGATCTATGGGGCAGGAGCTGCAGTGGGGCTGATGTGGGTCAAATCTATGGGGCAGAGCTGCTCTGGGGCACATGTGGGTCAGATCTATGGAGCAGGAGCTGCTGTGGGGCAGATTTGAATCAGATCTATAGGGCAGGAGCTGCTGTGGGTCAGATCAATGGAGCTGAAGCTGCTGTGGGGCACATGTGAGTTATATCTATGGGGCAGGAGATGGTGTGGGGCAGATTTGGGTCAGATGTATGGGTCAGGAGCTGCTGTTGAGCAGATGTGGGTCAGTTCTATGGGGCAGGAGATGCTGTGGGGCTGATGTGGGTCAAATCAATGGGGCAGAGCTGCTCTGGGGCACATGTGGGTCAGATCTATGGAGCCGGAGCTGCTGTGGGTCACATGTGAGTTAGATCTATGGGGCAGGAGATGGTGTGGGGCTTATGTGGGTCAGATGTATGGGGCAGGAGCTGATGTGGGGCTGATGTTGGTCAGATCTATAGGGCAGGAGCTGCAGTGGGGCTCATGTGGGTCAGATCTATAGGGCAGGAGCTGCAGTGGGTCTGATGTGGGTCAAATCAATGGGGCAGAGCTGCTCTGGGGCACATGTGGGTAAGATCTATGGGGCAGGAGCTGCTGTGGGGCACATGTGAGTTAGATCTATGGGGCAGGAGATGGTGTGGGGCTTATGTGGGTCAGATGTATGGGGCAGGAGCTGATGTGGGGCTGATGTGGGTCAGATCTATGGGTCAGGAGCTGCTGTGGAGCAGATGTGGGTCAGTTCTATGGGGCAGGAGCTGCTGTGGGGCTAATGTGGGTCAGATCTATAGGTCAGGAGCTGCTGTGGCTGCTGTGGGTCAGTTCTATGGGGCAGGAGCTGCAGTGGGTCAGATGTGGGTCAGATCTATAGGTCAGGAGCTGCTGTGGCTGCTGTGGGTCAGTTCTATGGGGCAGGAGATGCTGTGGGTCTGATGTGGGTCAAATCAATGGGGCAGAGCTGCTCTGGGGCACATGTGGGTCAGATCTATGGAGCAGGAGCTGCTGTGGGGCAGATTTGAATCAGATCTATAGGGCAGGAGCTGCTGTGGGTCAGATCAATGGAGCAGGAGCTGCTGTGGGGCACATGTGAGTTAGATCTATGGGGCAGGAGATGGTGTGGGGCAGATGTGGGTCAGATGTATGGGGCAGGAGCTGATGTGGGGCTGATGTTGGTCAGATCTATAGGGCAGGAGCTGCAGTGGGGCTGATGTGGGTCGGATCTATAGGGCAGGAGCTGCTGTGGGGCTGATGTGGGTCAAATCAATGGGGCAGAGCTGCTCTGGGACACATGTGGTTCAGATCAATGGAGCAGGAGCTGCTGTGGGGCACATGTGAGTTAGATCTATGGGGCAGGAGATGGTGTGGGGCTTATGTGGGTCAGATGTATGGGGCAGGAGCTGATGTGGGGCTGATGTTGGTCAGATCTATAGGGCAGGAGCTGCAGTGGGGCTGATGTGGGTCAGATCTATAGGGCAGGAGCTGCAGTGGGGCTGATGTGGGTCAAATCAATGGGGCAGAGCTGCTCTGGGGCACATGTGGGTCAGATCTATGGAGCAGGAGCTGCTGTGGGGCACATGTGAGTTTGATCTATGGGGCAGGAGATGGTGTGTGGCTTATGTGGGTCAGATGTATGGGGCAGGAGCTGATGTGGGGCTGATGTGGGTCAGATCTATGGGTCAGGAGCTGCTGTGGAGCAGATGTTGGTCAGTTCTATGGGGCAGGAGCTGCTGTGGGGATAATGTGGGTCAGATCAATGGGGCAGGGGCTGCTGTGGGGCAGATGTGGGTCAGATCTATGGGGCAGGAGCTGCTGTGGGTCAGATGTGGGTCAGATCTATAGGTCAGGAGCTGCTGTGGCTGCTGTGGGTCAGTTCTATGGAGCAGGAGATGCTGTGGGGCTGATGTGGGTCAAATCAATGGGGCAGAGCTGCTCTGGGGCACATGTGGGTCAGATCAATGGAGCAGGAGCTGCTGCGGGGCACATGTGAGTTAGATCTATGGGGCAGGAGATGATGTGGGGCAGATTTGGGTCAGATGTATTGGGCAGGAGCTGATGTGGGGCTGGTGTTGGTCAGATCTATAGGGCAGGAGCTGCAGTGGGGCTGATGTGGGTCAGATCTATAGGGCAGGAGCTGCTGTGGGTCAGATCTATGGAGCAGGAGCTGCTGTGTGGGGCACACGTGAGTTAGATCTATGGGGCAGGAGATGGTGTGGGGCTTATGTGGGTCAGATGTATGGGGCAGGAGCTGATGTGGGGCTGATGTTGGTCAGATCTATAGGGCAGGAGCTGCAGTGGGGCTGATGTGGGTCAGATCTATAGGGCAGGAGCTGATGTGGGGCTGATGTGGGTCAAATCAATGGGGCAGAGCTGCTCTGGGGCACATGTGGGTCAGATCTATGGAGCAGGAGCTGCTGTGGGGCAGATTTGAATCAGATCTATAGGGCAGGAGCTGCTGTGGGTCAGATCTATGGAGCAGGAGCTGCTGTGGGGCACATGTGAGTTAGATCTATTAGGCAGGAGATGGTGTGGGGCAGATTTGGGTCAGATGTATGGGGCAGGAGCTGATGTGGGGCTGGTGTTGGTCAGATCTATAGGGCAGGAGCTGCAGTGGGGCTGATGTGGGTCAGATCTATGGAGCAGGAGCTGCTGTGTGGGGCACATGTGAGTTAGATCTATGGGGCAGGAGATGGTGTGGGGCTTATGTGGGTCAGATGTATGGGGCAGGAGCTGATGTGGGGCTGATGTTGGTCAGATCAATAGGGCAGGAGCTGCAGTGGGGCTGATGTGGGTCAGATCTATAGGGCAGGAGCTGCAGTGGGGCTGATGTGGGTCAAATCAATGGGGCAGAGCTGCTCTGGGGCACATGTGGGTCAGATCTATGGAGCAGGAGCTGCTGTGGGGCACATGTGAGTTAGATCTATGGGGCAGGAGATGGTGTGGGGCTTATGTGGGTCAGATGTATGGGGCAGGAGCTGATGTGGGGCTGATGTTGGTCAGATCTATAGGGCAGGAGCTGCAGTGGGGCTGATGTGGGTCAGATCTATAGGGCAGGAGCTGCAGTGGGGCTGATGTGGGTCAAATCAATGGGGCAGGGGCTGCTGTGGGGCAGATGTGGGTCAGATCTATGGGGCAGGAGCTGCTGTGGGTCAGATGTGGGTCAGATCTATAGGTCAGGAGCTGCTGTGGCTGCTGTGGGTCAGTTCTATGGGGCAGAAGATGCTGTGGGGCTGATCTGGGTCAAATCAATGGGGCAGAGCTGCTCTTGGGCACATGTGGGTCAGATCTATGGGGCAGGAGCTGCTGTGGGGCAGATTTGAATCAGATCTATAGGGCAGGAGCTGCTGTGGGTCAGATCTATGGAGCAGGAGCTGCTGTGGGGCACATGTGAGTTAGATCTATGGGGCAGGAGATGGTGTGGGGCAGATTTGGGTCAGATGTATGGGGCAGGAGCTGATGTGGGGCTGGTGTTGGTCAGATCTATAGGGCAGGAACTGAAGTGGGGCTGATGTGGGTCAGATCTATAGGGCAGGAGCTGCTGTTGGTCAGATCTATGGAGCAGGAGCTGCTGTGTGGGGCACACGTGAGTTAGATCTATGGGGCAGGAGATGGTGTGGGGCTTATGTGGGTCAGATGTATGGGGCAGGAGCTGATGTGGGGCTGATGTTGGTCAGATCTATAGGGCAGGAGCTGCAGTGGGGCTGATGTGGGTCAGATCTATAGGGCAGGAGCTGCAGTGGGGCTGATGTGGGTCAAATCAATGGGGCAGAGCTGCTCTGGGGCACATGTGGGTCAGATCTATGGAGCAGGAGCTGCTGTGGGGCACATGTGAGTTAGATCTATGGGGCAGGAGATGGTGTGGGGCTTATGTGGGTCAGATGTATGGGGCAGGAGCAGATGTGGGGCTGATGTGGGTCAGATCTATGGGTCAGGAGCTGCTGTGGAGCAGATGTGGGTCAGTTCTATGGGGCAGGAGCTGCTGTGGGGCTAATGTGGGTCAGATCTATGGGGCAGGGGCTGCTGTGGGGCAGATGTGGGTCAGATCTATGGGGCAGGAGCTGCTGTGGGTCAGATGTGGGTCAGATCTATAGGTCAGGAGCTGCTGTGGCTGCTGTGGGTCAGTTCTATGGGGCAGGAGATGCTGTGGGGCTGATGTGGGTCAAATCAATGGGGCAGAGCTGCTCTGGGGCACATGTGGGTCAGATCTATGGAGCAGGAGCTGCTGTGGGGCAGATTTGAATCAGATCTATAGGGCAGGAGCTGCTGTGGGTCAGATCAGTGGAGCAGGAGCTGCTGTGGGGCACATGTGAGTTAGATCTATGGGGCAGGAGATGGTGTGGGGCAGATTTGGGTCAGATGTATGGGGCAGGAGCTGATGTGGGGCTGGTGTTGGTCAGATCTATAGGGCAGGAGGTGCAGTGGGGCTGATGTGGGTCAGATCTATAGGGCAGGAGCTGCTGTGGGTCAGATCTATGGAGCAGGAGCTGCTGTGTGGGGCACATGTGAGTTAGATCTATGGGGCAGGAGATGGTGTGGGGCTTATGTGGGTCAGATGTATGGGGCAGGAGCTGATGTGGGGCTGATGTTGGTCAGATCTATAGGGCAGGAGCTGCAGTGGGGCTGATGTGGGTCAGATCTATAGGGCAGGAGCTGCAGTGGGGCTGATGTGGGTCAAATCAATGGGGCAGAGCTGCTCTGGGGCACATGTGGGTCAGATCTATGGAGCAGGAGCTGCTGTGGGGCACATGTGAGTTAGATCTATGGGGCAGGAGATGGTGTGGGGCTTATGTGGGTCAGATGTATGGGGCAGGAGCTGCTGTGTGGGGCACATGTGAGTTAGATCTATGGGGCAGGAGATGGTGTGGGGCTTATGTGGGTCAGATGTATGGGGCAGGAGCTGATGTGGGGCTGATGTTGGTCAGATCTATAGGGCAGGAGCTGCAGTGGGGCTGATGTGGGTCAGATCTATAGGGCAGGAGCTGCAGTTGGGCTGATGTGGGTCAAATCAATGGGGCAGAGCTGCTCTGGGGCACATGTGGGTCAGATCTATGGAGCAGGAGCTGCTGTGGTGCACATGTGAGTTAGATCTATGGGGCAGGAGATGGTGTGGGGCTTATGTGGGTCAGATGTATGGGGCAGGAGCTGATGTGGGGCTGATGTGGGTCAGATCTATGGGTCAGGAGCTGCTGTGGAGCAGATGTGGGTCAGTTCTATGGGGCAGGAGCTGCTGTGGGGAAGATGTGGGTCAGATCTATGGGGCAGGAGCTGCTGTGGGTCAGATGTGGGTCAGATCTATAGGTCAGGAGCTGCTGTGGCTGCTGTGGGTCAGTTCTATGGGGCAGGAGATGCTGTGGGGCTGATGTGGGTCAAATCAATGGGGCAGAGCTGCTCTGGGGCACATATGGGTCAGATCTATGGAGCAGGAGCTGCTGTGGGGCAGATTTGAATCAGATCTATAGGGCAGGAGCTGCTGTGGGTCAGATCAATGGAGCAGGAGCTGCTGTGGGGCACATGTGAGTTAGATCTATGGGGCAGGAGATGGTGTGGGGCAGATTTGGGTCAGATGTATGGGGCAGGAGCTGATGTGGGGCTGGTGTTGGTCATATCTATAGGGCAGGAGCTGCAGTGGGGCTGATGTGGGTCAGATCTATAGGGCAGGAGCTGCTGTGGGTCAGATCTATGGAGCAGGAGCTGCTGTGTGGGGCACATGTGAGTTAGATCTATGGGGCAGGAGATGGTGTGGGGCTTATGTGGGTCAGATGTATGGGGCAGGAGCTGATGTGGGGCTGATGTTGGTCAGATCTATAGGGCAAGAGCTGCAGTGGGGCTGATGTGGGTCAGATCTATAGGGCAGGAGCTGCAGTGGGGCTGATGTGGGTCAAATCAATGGGGCAGAGCTGCTCTGGGGCACATGTGGGTCAGATCTATGGAGCAGGAGCTGCTGTGGGGCACATGTGAGTTATATCTATGGGGCAGGAGATGGTGTGGGGCAGATTTGGGTCAGATGTATGGGGCAGGAGCTGATGTGGGGCTGATGTGGGTCAGATCTATGGGGCAGGAGATGGTGTGGGGCAGATGTGGGTCAGATCTATGGGGCAGGATCACCTGGGGGCTGATGTGGGTCAGATCTATGGGTCAGGAGCTGCTGTGGGGCAGATGTGGGTCAGTTCTATGGAGCAGGAGCTGCTGTGGGGCAGATGTGGGTCAGATCTATGGGGCAGGAGCTGCTGTGGGTCAGATGTGGGTCAGATCTATAGGTCAGGAGCTGCTGTGGCTGCTGTGGGTCAGTTCTATGGGGCAGGAGATGCTGTGGGGCTGATGTGGGTCAAATCAATGGGGCAGAGCTGCTCTGGGGCACATGTGGGTCAGATCTATGGAGCAGGAGCTGCTGTGGGGCAGATTTGAATCAGATCTATAGGGCAGGAGCTGCTGTGGGTCAGATCTATGGGCAGGAGCTGCTGTGGGGCACATGTGAGTTAGATCTATGGGGCAGGAGATGGTGTGGGGCAGATTTGGGTCAGATGTATGGGGCAGGAGCTGATGTGGGTCAGATCTATGGAGCAGGAGCTGCTGTGGGGCACATGTGAGTTAGATCTATGGGGCAGGAGATGGTGTGGGGCAGATTTGGGTCAGATGTATGGGGCAGGAGCTGATGTGGGGCTGGTGTTGGTCAGATCTATAGGGCAGGAGCTGCAGTGGGGCTGATGTGGGTCAGATCTATAGGGCAGGAGCTGCAGTGGGGCTGATGTGGGTGAAATCAATGGGGCAGAGCTGCTCTGGGGCACATGTGGGTCAGATCTATGGAGCAGGAGCTGCTGTGGGGCACATGTGAGTTAGATCTATGGGGCAGGAGATGGTGTGGGGCTTATGTGGGTCAGATGTATGGGGCAGGAGCTGATGTGGGGCTGATGTGGGTCAGATCTATGGGTCAGGAGCTGCTGTGGAGCAGATGTGGGTCAGTTCTATGGGGCAGGAGCTGCTGTGGGGCTAATGTGGGTCAGATCTGTGGGGCAGGGGCTGCTGTGGGGCAGATGTGGGTCAGATCTATGGGGCAGGAGCTGCTGTGGGTCAGATGTGGGTCAGATCTATAGGTCAGGAGCTGCTGTGGCTGCTGTGGGTCAGTTCTATGGGGCAGGAGATGCTGTGGGGCTGATGTGGGTCAAATCAATGGGGCAGAGCTGCTCTGGGGCACATGTGGGTCAGATCAATGGAGCAGGAGCTGCTGTGGGGCACATGTGAGTTAGATCTATGGGGCAGGAGATGGTGTGGGGCAGATTTGGGTCAGATGTATGGGGCAGGAGCTGATGTGGGGCTGGTGTTGGTCAGATCTATAGGGCAGGAGCTGCAGTGGGGCTGATGTGGGTCAGATCTATAGGGCAGGAGCTGCTGTGGGTCAGATCTATGGAGCAGGAGCTGCTGTGTGGGGCACATGTGAGTTAGATCTATGGGGCAGGAGATGGTGTGGGGCTTATGTGGGTCAGATGTATGGGGCAGGAGCTGATGTGGGGCTGATGTTGGTCAGATCTATAGGGCAGGAGCTGCAGTGGGGCTGATGTGGGTCAGATCTATAGGGCAGGAGCTGATGTGGGGCTGATGTGGGTCAAATCAATGGGGCAGAGCTGCTCTGGGGCACATGTGGGTCAGATCTATGGAGCAGGAGTTGCTGTGGGGCACATGTGAGTTAGATCTATGGGGCAGGAGATGGTGTGGGGCTTATGTGGGTCAGATGTATGGGGCAGGAGCTGATGTGGGGCTGCTGTGGGTCAGATCTATGGGTCAGGAGCTGCTGTGGAGCAGATGTGGGTCAGTTCTATGGGGCAGGAGCTGCTGTGGGGCTAATGTGGGTCAGATCTATGGGGCAGGGGCTGCTGTGGGGCAGATGTGGGTCAGATCTATGGGGCAGGAGCTGCTGTGGGTCAGATGTGGGTCAGATCTATAGGTCAGGAGCTGCTGTGGCTGCTGTGGGTCAGTTCTATGGGGCAGGAGATGCTGTGGGGCTGATGTGGGTCAAATCAATGGGGCAGAGCTGCTCTGGGGCACATGTGGGTCAGATCTATGGAGCAGGAGCTGCTGTGGGGCAGATTTGAATCAGATCTATAGGGCAGGAGCTGCTGTGGGTCAGATCAGTGGAGCAGGAGCTGCTGTGGGGCACATGTGAGTTAGATCTATGGGGCAGGAGATGGTGTGGGGCTTATGTGGGTCAGATGTATGGGGCAGGAGCTGATGTGGGGCTGATGTTGGTCAGATCTATAGGGCAGGAGCTGCAGTGGGGCTGATGTGGGTCAGATCTATAGGGCAGGAGCTGCAGTTGGGATGATGTGGGTCAAATCAATGGGGCAGAGCTGCTCTGGGGCACATGTGGGTCAGATCTATGGAGCAGGAGCTGCTGTGGGGCACATGTGAGTTAGATCTATGGGGCAGGAGATGGTGTGGGGCTTATGTGGGTCAGATGTATGGGGCAGGAGCTGATGTGGGGCTGATGTGGGTCAGATCTATGGGTCAGGAGCTGCTGTGGAGCAGATGTGGGTCAGTTCTATGGGGCAGGAGCTGCTGTGGGGAAGATGTGGGTCAGATCTATGGGGCAGGAGCTGCTGTGGGTCAGATGTGGGTCAGATCTATAGGTCAGGAGCTGCTGTGGCTGCTGTGGGTCAGTTCTATGGGGCAGGAGATGCTGTGGGGCTGATGTGGGTCAAATCAATGGGGCAGAGCTGCTCTGGGGCACATGTGGGTCAGATCTATGGAGCAGGAGCTGCTGTGGGGCAGATTTGAATCAGATCTATAGGGCAGGAGCTGCTGTGGGTCAGATCAATGGAGCAGGAGCTGCTGTGGGGCACATGTGAGTTAGATCTATGGGGCAGGAGATGGTGTGGGGCAGATTTGGGTCAGATGTATGGGGCAGGAGCTGATGTGGGGCTGGTGTTGGTCATATCTATAGGGCAGGAGCTGCAGTGGGGCTGATGTGGGTCAGATCTATAGGGCAGGAGCTGCTGTGGGTCAGATCTATGGAGCAGGAGCTGCTGTGTGGGGCACATGTGAGTTAGATCTATGGGGCAGGAGATGGTGTGGGGCTTATGTGGGTCAGATGTATGGGGCAGGAGGTGATGTGGGGCTGATGTTGGTCAGATCTATAGGGCAGGAGCTGCAGTGGGGCTGATGTGGGTCAGATCTATAGGGCAGGAGCTGCAGTGGGGCTGATGTGGGTCAAATCAATGGGGCAGAGCTGCTCTGGGGCACATGTGGGTCAGATCAATGGAGCAGGAGCTGCTGTGGGGCACATGTGAGTTAGATCTATGGGGCAGGAGATGGTGTGGGGCTTATGTGGGTCAGATGTATGGGTCAGGAGCTGCTGTGGGGCAGATGTGGGTCAGTTCTATGGGGCAGGAGCTGCTGTGGGTCAGATGTGGGTCAGATCTATAGGTCAGGAGCTGCTGTGGCTGCTGTGGGTCAGTTCTATGGGGCAGGAGATGCTGTGGGGCTGATGTGGGTCAAATCAATGGGGCAGAGCTGCTCTGGGGCACATGTGGGTCAGATCTATGGAGCAGGAGCTGCTGTGGGGCAGATTTGAATCAGATCTATAGGGCAGGAGCTGCTGTGGGTCAGATCTATGGAGCAGGAGCTGCTGTGGGGCACATGTGAGTTAGATCTATGGGGCAGGAGATGGTGTGGGGCTTATGTGGGTCAGATGTATGGGGCAGGAGCTGATGTGGGGCTGATGTTGGTCAGATCTATAGGGCAGGAGCTGCAGTGGGGCTGATGTGGGTCAGATCTATAGGGCAGGAGCTGCAGTGGGGCTGATGTGGGTCAAATCAATGGGGCAGAGCTGCTCTGGGGCACATGTGGGTCAGATCTATGGAGCAGGAGCTGCTGTGGGGCACATGTGAGTTAGATCTATGGGGCAGGAGATGGTGTGGGGCTTATGTGGGTCAGATGTATGGGGCAGGAGCTGATGTGGGGCTGATGTGGGTCAGATCTATGGGTCAGGAGCTGCTGTGGAGCAGATGTGGGTCAGTTCTATGGGGCAGGAGCTGCTGTGGGGCTAATGTGGGTCAGATCTATGGGGCAGGGGCTGCTGTGGGGCAGATGTGGGTCAGATCTATGGGGCAGGAGCTGCTGTGGGTCAGATGTGGGTCAGATCTATAGGTCAGGAGCTGCTGTGGCTGCTGTGGGTCAGTTCTATGGGGCAGGAGATGCTGTGGGGCTGATGTGTGTCAAATCAATGGGGCAGAGCTGCTCTGGGGCACATGTGGGTCAGATCTATGGAGCAGGAGCTGCTGTGGGGCAGATTTGAATCAGATCTATAGGGCAGGAGCTGCTGTGGGTCAGATCTATGGAGCAGGAGCTGCTGTGGGGCACATGTGAGTTAGATCTATGGGGCAGGAGATGGTGTGGGGCAGATTTGGGTCAGATGTATGGGGCAGGAGCTGATGTGGGGCTGGTGTTGGTCAGATCTATAGGGCAGGAGCTGCAGTGGGGCTGATGTGGGTCAGATCTATAGGGCAGGAGATGCTGTGGGGCTGATGTGGGTCAAATCAATGGGGCAGAGCTGCTCCGGGGCTCATGTGGGTCAGATCTATGGAGCAGGAGCTGCTGTGGGGCAGATTTGAATCAGATCTATAGGGCAGGAGCTGCTGTGGGTCAGATCAATGGAGCAGGAGCTGCTGTGGGGCACATGTGAGTTAGATCTATGGGGCAGGAGATGGTGTGGGGCAGATGTGGGTCAGATGTATGGGGCAGGAGCTGATGTGGGGCTGGTGTTGGTCAGATCTATAGGGCAGGAGCTGCAGTGGGGCTGATGTGGGTCAGATCTATAGGGCAGGAGCTGCTGTGGGTCAGATCTATGGAGCAGGAGCTGCTGTGTGGGGCACATGTGAGTTAAATCTATGGGGCAGGAGATGGTGTGGGGCTTATGTGGGTCAGATGTATGGGGCAGGAGCTGATGTGGGGCTGATGTTGGTCAGATCTATAGGGCAGGAGCTGCAGTGGGGCTGATGTGGGTCAGATCTATAGGGCAGGAGCTGCAGTGGGGCTGATGTGGGTCAAATCAATGGGGCAGAGCTGCTCTGGGGCACATGTGGGTCAGATCTATGGAGCAGGAGCTGCTGTGGGGCACATGTGAGTTAGATCTATGGGGCAGGAGATGGTGTGGGGCTTATGTGGGTCAGATGTATGGGGCAGGAGCTGATGTGGGGCTGATGTGGGTCAGATCTATGGGTCAGGAGCTGCTGTGGAGCAGATGTGGGTCAGTTCTATGGGGCAGGAGCTGCTGTGGGGCTAATGTGGGTCAGATCTATGGGGCAGGGGCTGCTGTGGGGAAGATGTGGGTCAGATCTATGGGGCAGGAGCTGCTGTGGGTCAGATGTGGGTCAGATCTATAGGTCAGGAGCTGCTGTGGCTGCTGTGGGTCAGTTCTATGGGGCAGGAGATGCTGTGGGGCTGATGTGGGTCAAATCAATGGGGTAGAGCTGCTCTGGGGCACATGTGGGTCAGATCTATGGAGCAGGAGCTGCTGTGGGGCAGATTTGAATCAGATCTATAGGGCAGGAGCTGCTGTGGGGCAGATCAATGGAGCAGGAGCTGCTGTGGGGCACATGTGAGTTAGATCTAAGGGGCAGGAGATGGTGTGGGGCAGATTTGGGTCAGATGTATGGGGCAGGAGCTGATGTGGGGCTGGTGTTGGTCAGATCTATAGGGCAGGAGCTGCAGTGGGGCTGATGTGGGTCACATCTATAGGGCAGGAGCTGCTGTGGGTCAGATCCATGGAGCAGGAGCTGCTGTGTGGGGCACATGTGAGTTAGATCGATGGGGCAGGAGATGGTGTGGGGCAGATGTGGGTCAGATCTATGGGGCAGGATCTCCTGGGGGCTGATGTGGGTCAGATCTGTGGGGTAAAATCTGCTGTGGGGCAGATGTGGTTCAGATCTATAGGGCAGGAGCTGCTGTGGGTCAGATCTATGGATCAGGAGCTGCTGTGGGGCACATGTGAGTTAGATCTATGGGGCAGGAGATGGTGTGGGGCAGATGTGGGTCAGATCTATGGGGCAGGATCTCCTGGGGGCTGATGTGGGTCAGATCTGTGGGGTAAAATCTGCTGTGGGGCAGATGTGGTTCAGATCTATTGGGCATGAGCTTCTGTGGGGCTGATGTGGGTGAGATCTATGGGTCAGGAGCTGCTGTGGGGCTGATGTGGGTCAGTTCTATGGGGCAGGAGATGCTGTGGGGCTGATGTGGGTCAAATCAATGGGGCAGAGCTGCTCTGGGGCACATGTGGGTCAGATCTATGGAGCAGGAGCTGCTGTGGGGCACATGTGAGTTAGATCTATGGGGCAGGAAATGGTGTGGGGCAGATGTGGGTCAGATCTATGGGGCAGGATCTCCTGGGGGCTGATGTGGGTCAGATCTATGGGTCAGGAGCTGCTGTGCGGCAGATGTGGGTCAGTTCTATGGGGCAGGAGCTGCTGTGGGGCAGATGTGGGTCAGATCTATGGGGCAGGGGCTGCTGTGGGGCAGATGTGGGTCAGATCTATGGGGCAGGAGCTGCTGTGGGTCAGATGTGGGTCAGATCTATAGGTCAGGAGCTGCTGTGGCTGCTGTGGGTCAGTTCTATGGGGCAGGAGATGCTGTGGAGCTGATGTGGGTCAAATCAGTGGGGCAGAGCTGCTCTGGGGCACATTTGGGTCAGATCTATAGGGCAGGAGCTGCTGTGGGTCAGATTTATGGAGCAGGAGCTGCTGTGGGGCACATGTGAGTTAGATCTATGGGGCAGGAGATGGTGTGGGGCAGATTTGGGTCAGATGTATGGGGCAGGAGCTGATGTGGGGCTGATGTTGGTCAGATCTATAGGGCAGGAGCTGCAGTGGGGCTGATGTGGGTCAAATTAATGGGGCAGAGCTGCTCTGGGGCACATGTGGGTCAGATCTATGGAGCAGGAGCTGCTGTGGGGCACATGTGAGTTAGATCTATGGGGCAGGAGCTGCTGTGGGTCAGATCTATGGAGCAGGAGCTGCTGTGGGGCACATGTGAGTTAGATCTATGGAGCAGGAGCTGCTGTGGGGCAGATTTGAATCAGATCTATAGGGCAGGAGCTGCTGTGGGTCAGATCTATGGAACAGGAGCTGCTGTGGGGCAGATTTGAATCAGATCTATAGGGCAGGAGCTGCTGTGGGTCAGATCTATGGGCAGGAGCTGCTGTGGGGCACATGTGAGTTAGGTCTATGGGGAAGGAGATGGTGTGGGGCAGATTTGGGTAAGATGTATGGGGCAGGAGCCTATGTGGGGCTGATGTTGGTCAGATCTATAGGGCAGGAGCTGCAGTGGGGCTGATGTGGGTCAGATCTATGGAGCAGGAGCTGCTGTGGGGCACATGTGAGTTAGATCTATGGGGCAGGAGATGGTGTGGGGCAGATGTGGGTCAGATCAATGGGGCAGGATCTCCTGGGGGCTGATGTGGGTCAGATCTATGGGTCAGGAGCTGCTGTGGGGCAGATGTGGGTAAGTTCTATGGGGCAGGAGCTGCTGTGGGGCAGATGTGGGTCAGATCTATGGTGCAGGGGCTGCTGTGGGGCAGATGTGGGTCAGATCTATGGGGCAGGAGCTGCTGTGGGTCAGATGTGGGTCAGATCTATAGGTCAGGAGCTGCTGTGGCTGTTGTGGGTCAGTTCTATGGGGCAGGAGATTCTGTGGAGCTGATGTGGGTCAAATCAATGGGGCAGAGCTGCTCTGGGGCACATGTGGGTCAGATCTACGGAGCAGGTGCTGCTGTGGGGCATATTTGAATCAGATCTATAGGGCAGGAGCTGCTGTGGGTCAGATCTATGGAGCAGGAGCTGCTGTGGGGCACATGTGAGTTAGATCTATGGGGCAGGAGATCGTGTGGGGCAGATTTGGGTCAGATGTATGGGGCAGGAGCTGATGTGGGGCTGATGTGGGTCAGATCTATAGGGCAGGAGCTGCAGTGAGGCTGATGTGGGTCAAATCAATGGGGCAGAGCTGCTCTGGGGCACATGTGGGTCAGATCTATGCAGCAGGAGCTGCTGTGGGGCACATGTGAGTTAGATCTATCGGGCAGGAGATGGTGTGGGGCAGATGTGGGTCAGATCTATGGGGCAGGATCTCCTGGGGGCTGATGTGGGTCGGATCTGTGGGGTAAAATCTGCTGTGGGGCAGATGTGGTTCAGATCTATGGGGCATGAGCTTCTGCGGGGCTGATATGGGTGAAATCTATAGGTCAGGAGCTGCTGTGGGGCTGCTGTGGGTCAGTTCTATGGGGCAGGAGATGCTGTGGGGCTGATGTGGGTCAAATCAATGGGGCAGAGCTGCTCTGGGGCACATGTGGGTCAGATCTATGGAGCAGGAGCTGCTGTGGGGCACATGTGAGTTAGATCTATGGGGCAGGAAATGGTGTGGGGCAGATGTGGGTCAGATCTATGGGGCAGGATCTCCTGGGGTCTGATGTGGGTCAGATCTATGGGTCAGGAGCTGCTGTGGGGCTGATGTGGGTCAGTTCTATGGGGCAGGAGCTGCTGTGGGGCAGATGTGTGTCAGATCTATGGGGCAGGGGCTGCTGTGGGGCAGATGTGGGTCAGATCTATGGGGCAGGAGCTGCTGTGGGTCAGATGTGGGTCAGATCTATAGGTCAGGTGCTGCTGTGGCTGCTGTGGGTCAGTTCTATGGGGCAGGAGATGCTGTGGAGCTGATGTGGTTCAAATCAGTGGGGCAGAGCTGCTCTGGGGCACATTTGGGTCAGATCTATAGGGCAGGAGCTGCTGTGGGTCAGATTTCTGGAGCAGGAGCTGCTGTGGGGCACATGTGAGTTAGATCTATGGGGCAGGAGATGGTGTGGGGCAGATTTGGGTCAGATGTATGGGGCAGGAGCTGATGTGGGGCTGATGTTGGTCAGATCTATAGGGCAGGAGCTGCAGTGGGGCTGATGTGGGTCAAATTAATGGGGCAGAGCTGCTCTGGGGCACATGTGGGTCAGATCTATGGAGCAGGAGCTGCTGTGGGGCACATGTGAGTTAGATCTATGGAGCAGGAGCTGCTGTGGGGCAGATTTGAATCTGATCTATAGGGCAGGAGCTGCTGTGGGTCAGATCTATGGAACAGGAGCTGCTGTGGGGCAGATTTGAATCAGATCTATAGGGCAGGAGCTGCTGTGGGTCAGATCTATGGGCAGGAGCTGCTGTGGGGCACATGTGAGTTAGGTCTATGGGGCAGGAGATGGTGTGGGGCAGATTTGGGTAAGATGTATGGGGCAGGAGCTGATGTGGGGCTGATGTTGGTCAGATCTATAGGGCAGGAGCTGCAGTGGGGCTGATGTTGGTCAGATCTATGGAGCAGGAGCTGCTGTGGGGCACATGTGAGTGAGATCTATGGGGCAGGAGATGGTGTGGGGCAGATGTGGGTCAGATCAATGGGGCAGGATCTCCTGGGGGCTGATGTGGGTCAGATCTATGGGTCAGGAGCTGCTGTGGGGCAGATGTGGGTAAGTTCTATGGGGCAGGAGCTGCTGTGGGGCAGATGTGGGTCAGATCTATGGTGCAGAGGCTGCTGTGGGGCAGATGTGGGTCAGATCTATGGGGCAGGAGCTGCTGTGGGTCAGATGTGGGTCAGATCTATATGTCAGGAGCTGCTGTGGCTGCTGTGGGTCAGTTCTATGGGGCAGGAGATCCTGTGGAGCTGATGTGGGTCAAATCAATGGGGCAGAGCTGCTCTGGGGCACATGTGGGTCAGATCTATGGAGCAGGATCTGCTGTGGGGCATATTTGAATCAGATCTATAGGGCAGGAGCTGCTGTGGGTCAGATCTATGGAGCAGGAGCAGATGTGGGGCACATGTGAGTTAGATCTATGGGGCAGGAGATGGTGTGGGGCAGATTTGGGTCAGATGTATGGGGCAGGAGCTGATGTGGGGCTGATGTGGGTCAGATCTATAAGGCAGGAGCTGCAGTGGGGCTGATGTGGGTCAAATCAATGGGGCAGAGCTGCTCTGGGGCACATGTTGGTCAGATCTATGGAGCAGGAGCTGCTGTGGGGCAGATTTGAATCAGATCTATAGGGCAGGAGCTGCTGTGGGTCAGATCTATGGAGCAGGAGCTGCTGTGGGGCACATGTGAGTTAGATCTATGGGGCAGGAGATGGTGTGGGGCAGATTTGGGTCAGATGTATGGGGCAGGAGCTGATGTGGGGCTGATGTTGGTCAGATCTATAGGGCAGGAGCTGCAGTGGGGCTGATGTGGGTCAGATCTATAGGGCAGGAGCTGCAGTGAGGCTGATGTGGGTCAAATCAATGGGGCAGAGCTGCTCTGGGGCACATGTGGGTCAGATCTATGCAGCAGGAGCTGCTGTGGGGCACATGTGAGTTATATCTATCGGGCAGGAGATGGTGTGGGGCAGATGTGGGTCAGATCTATGGGGCAGGATCTCCTGGGGGCTGATGTGGGTCAGATCTGTGGGGTAAAATCTGCTGTGGGGCAGATGTGGTTCAGATCTATGGGGCATGAGCTTCTGCGGGGCTGATATGGGTGAAATCTATGGGTCAGGAGCTGCTGTGGGGCTGCTGTGGGTCAGTTCTATGGGGCAGGAGATGCTGTGGGGCTGATGTGGGTCAAATCAATGGGGCAGAGCTGCTCTGGGGCACATGTGGGTCAGATCTATTGAGCAGAAGCTGCTGTGGGGCACATGTGAGTTAGATCTATGGGGCAGGAAATGGTGTGGGGCAGATGTGGGTCAGATCTATGGGGCAGGATCTCCTGGGGGCTGATGTGGGTCAGATCTATGGGTCAGGAGCTGCTGTGGGGCAGATGTGGGTCATTTCTATGGGGCAGGAGCTGCTGTGGGGCAGATGTGTGTCAGATCTATGGGGCAGGGGCTGCTGTGGGGCAGATGTGGGTCAGATCTATGGGGCAGGAGCTGCTGTGGGTCAGATGTGGGTCAGATCTATAGGTCAGGTGCTGCTGTGGCTGCTGTGGGTCAGTTCTATGGGGCAGGAGATGCTGTGGAGCTGATGTGGGTCAAATCAGTGGGGCAGAGCTGCTCTGGGGCACATTTGGGTCAGATCTATAGGGCAGGAGCTGCTGTGGGTCAGATTTATGGAGCAGGAGCTGCTGTGGGGCACATGTGAGTTAGATCTATGGGGCAGGAGATGGTGTGGGGCAGATTTGGGTCAGATGTATGGGGCAGGAGCTGATGTGGGGCTGATGTTGGTCAGATCTATTGGGCAGGAGCTGCAGTGGGGCTGATGTGGGTCAAATTAATGGGGCAGAGCTGCTATGGGGCACATGTGGGTCAGGTCTATGGAGCAGGAGCTGCTGTGGGGCACATGTGAGTTAGATCTATGGAGCAGGAGCTGCTGTGGGGCAGATTTGAATCAGATCTATAGGGCAGGAGCTGCTGTGGGTCAGATCTATGGAACAGGAGCTGCTGTGGGGCAGATTTGAATCAGATCTATAGGGCAGGAGCTGCTGTGGGTCAGATCTATGGGCAGGAGCTGCTGTGGGGCACATGTGAGTTAGGTCTATGGGGCAGGAGATGGTGTGGGGCAGATTTGGGTAAGATGTATGGGGCAGGAGCTGATGTGGGGCTGATGTTGGTCAGATCTATAGGGCAGGAGCTGCAGTGGGGCTGATGTGGGTCAGATCTATGGAGCAGGAGCTGCTGTGGGGCACATGTGAGTTAGATCTATGGGGCAGGAGATGGTGTGGGGCAGATGTGGGTCAGATCAATGGGGCAGGATCTCCTGGGGGCTGATGTGGGTCAGATCTATGGGTCAGGAGCTGCTGTGGGGCAGATGTGGGTAAGTTCTATGGGGCAGGAGCTGCTGTGGGGCAGATGTGGGTCAGATCTATGGGGCAGGAGCTGCTGTGGGTCAGATGTGGGTCAGATCTATAGGTCAGGAGCTGCTGTGGCTGCTGTGGGTCAGTTCTATGGGGCAGGAGATGCTGTGGAGCTGATGTGGGTCAAATCAATGGGGCAGAGCTGCTCTGGGGCACATGTGGGTCAGATCTATGGAGCAGGAGCTGCTGTGGGGCATATTTGAATCAGATCTATAGGGCAGGAGCTGCTGTGGGTCAGATCTATGGAGCAGGAGCTGCTGTGGGGCACATGTGAGTTAGATCTATGGGGCAGGAGATGGTGTGGGGCAGATTTGGGTCAGATGTATGGGGCAGGAGCTGATGTGGGGCTGATGTGGGTCAGATCTATAAGGCAGGAGCTGCAGTGGGGCTGATGTGGGTCAAATCAATGGGGCAGAGCTGCTCTGGGGCACATGTTGGTCAGATCTATGGAGCAGGAGCTGCTGTGGGGCAGATTTGAATCAGATCTATAGGGCAGGAGCTGCTGTGGGTCAGATCTATGGAGCAGGAGCTGCTGTGGAGCAGATTTGAATCAGATCTATAGGGCAGGAGCTGCTGTGGGTCAGATCTATGGAGCAGGAGCTGCTGTGGGGCACATGTGAGTTAGATCTATGGAGCAGGAGCTGCTGTGGGGCAGATTTGAATCAGATCTATAGGGCAGGAGCTGCTGTGGGTCAGATCTATGGAACAGGAGCTGCTGTGGGGCAGATTTGAATCAGATCTATAGGGCAGGAGCTGCTGTGGGTCAGATTTATGGAGCAGGAGCTGCTGTGGGGCACATGTGAGTTAGGTCTATGGGGCAGGAGATGGTGTGGGGCAGATTTGGGTCAGATGTCTGGGGAGGAGCTGATGTGGGGCTGATGTTGGTCAGATCTATAGGGCAGGAGCTGCAGTGGGGCTGATGTGGGTCAGATCTATGGAGCAGGAGCTGCTGTGGGGCACATGTGAGTTAGATCTATGGGGCAGGAGATGGTGTGGGGCAGATGTGGGTCAGATCAATGGGGCAGGATCTCCTGGGGGCTGATGTGGGTCAGATCTATGGGTCAGGAGCTGCTGTGGGGCAGATGTGGGTCAGTTCTATGGGGCAGGAGCTGCTGTGGGGCAGATGTGTGTCAGATCTATGGGGCAGGGGCTTCTGTGGGGCAGATGTGGGTCAGATCTATGGGGCAGGAGCTGCTGTGGGTCAGATGTGGGTCAGATCTATAGGTCAGGATCTGCTGTGGGTGCTGTGGGTCAGTTCTATGGGGCAGGAGATTCTGTGGAGCTGATGTGGGTCAAATCAATGGGGCAGAGCTGCTCTGGGGCACATGTGGGTCAGATCTATGGAGCAGGAGCTGCTGTGGGGCAGATTTGAATCAGATCTATAGGGCAGGAGCTGCTGTGGGTCAGATCTATGGAGCAGGAGCTGCTGTGGGGCACATGTGAGATAGATCTATGGGGCAGGAGATGGTGTGGGGCAGATTTGGGTCAGATGTATGGGGCAGGATCTCCTGGGGGCTGATGTGGGTCAGATCTGTGGGTAAAATCTGCTGTGGGGCAGATGTGGTTCAGATCTATAGGGCAGGAGCTGCTGTGGGTCAGATCTATGGAGCAGGAGCTGCTGTGGGGCACATGTGAGTTAGATCTATGGGGCAGGAGATGGTGTGGGGCAGATTTGGGTCAGATGTATGGGGCAGGAGCTGACGTGGGGCTGATGTTGGTCAGATCTATAGGGCAGGAGCTGCAGTGGGGCTGATGAGGGTCAGACCTATGGGGCAGGAGCTGATGTGGGTCAGATCTATGGAACAGGAGCTGCTGTGGGGCAGATTTGAATCAGATCTATGGGGCAGGATCTCCTGTGGGGCTGATGTGGGTCAAATCAATGAAGCAGAGCTGCGCTGGGGCACATGTGGGTCAGATCTATGGAGCAGGAGCTGCTGTAGGGCAGATTTGAATCAGATCTATAGGGCAGGAGCTGCTGTGGGTCAGATCTATGGGCAGGAGCTGCTGTGGGGCACATGTGAGTTAGATCTATGAGGCAGGAGATGGTGTGGGGCAGGACCTCCTGGGGGCTGATGTGGGTCAGATCTGTGGGGTAAAATCTGCTGTGGTGCAGATGTGGTTCAGATGTATGGGGCAGGAGCTGCTGTGGTTAAGATCTATTTGGAAGATCTGCTGTCGGACAGATTTGGGTCAGATCTATGGTGCAGGAGCTGCTGTGTGGCAAATTTTGGTCAGATCAATGGGGCAGGAGATGCTGTGGGTCAGATCTATGGGGCAGGAGCTGCTGTGGGGAACATGTGGGTCAGGTCTATAAGGCAGGAGCTGCTGTGAGGCAGATGAGGGTCAGATCTATGGGTCAGCAGCTGCTGTGGGTCTGATGTGGGTCAGATCTATGGGGCAGGAGCTGCTGTGGGGCTGATGTGGGTCAGATCTATGGGGCAGGAGCTGCTGTGGGTCATATCTATGGGGCAGGAACAGATGTGGGCCTGATGTTGGTCAGATTTATGGAGCAGGAGCTGCTGTGTTGCAGATGTGGGTCAGATCTATGGTGCAGGAGCTGCTGTGGGGCAGATGTAGGGCATATCTATGGGGCAGGAGCTGCTGTGAGGCTGATGGGTGTTAGATCTATGGAGAGGAGCTGCTGTGGTGCAGATGTGGGTCAGAGCTATGGGGCAGGAGCTGCTGTGCGACATATCTGGGTCAGATCTATGGGGCAGGATCTGCTGTGGGGCTGATGTGGGAAAGATCTATGGGGCAGGATATGCTTTTGGGCAGATGTGGGTCAGATCTATGGGGCAGGAGTTGCTGTGGGGCAGATGTAGGGCTTATCTATGGGGCAGGAGCTGCTGTGAGGCTGATGGGTGTTAGATCTATGGGGAGGAGCTGCTGTGGGGGTGATGGGGGTTAGAGCTATGGGGCAGGAGCTGCTGTGTGGCAGATGTGGGTCAGATCTATGGTGTAGGAGCTGCTGTGGGGCTGATGTGGGTCAGATCTATGGGGCAGGAGCTGCTGTGGGGCTGATGTGGGAAAGATCTATGGGGCAGGAGATGCTTTGGGGCAGATGTGGGTCAGATCTATGGGGCAGGAGTTGCTGTGGGGCTGATGTGTGTCAGATCCTTGGGGCTGAAGCTGCTGTGGGTCATATCTATTGGGCAGCAGCTGCTTTACATATGATGTGTGTCAGATCTATGGGGCAGGAGCTGCTGAGGGGCTGATGTGGGTTAGATCTATGGGGCAGGAGCTGTTGTGGGGCTGATGGTGGTCAGATCTATGGGGCAGGAGCTACTGTGGGGCTGATGTTGGTCTCATCTATGGGGCAGGAGCTGCTGTGGGGCTGATTTGGGTCAGATCTACGGGGGCAGGAGCTGCTGTGGGGCTGATGGGTGTTAGATCAATGGGGAGGAGCTGCTGTGGTGCAGATGTGGGTCAGAGCTATGGGGCAGAAGCTGCTGTGCGGCAGAAGTGGGTAAGATCTATGGTGTAGGAGATGGTGTTTGGCAGATGTGGGTCAGATCTATGGTGTAGGAGCTGCTGTGGGGCTGATGTGGGTCAGATCTATGGGGCAGGAGCTGCTGTGGTTAAGATCTATTTGTCAGGATCTGCTGTGGGGCAGATTTGGGTCAGATCTATGGGGCAGGAGCTGCTGTGGGTCTGATGTGGGTCAGATCTATGGGGCAGGATCTGCTGTGGGGCTGATGTGGGTCAGATCTATGGGGCAGGAGCTGCTGTGGGTCAGATCTATTACGCAGCAGCTGCTTTACATATGATGTGTGTCAGATCTATGGGTCCGGAGCTGCAGTGGGGCTGATGGGGGTCAGATCTATGGGGCAGGAGCTACTGTGGGGCTGATGTGGGTCAAATCAATGGGGCAGAGCTGCTCTTGGGAACATGTGGGTCAGATCTATGGGGCAGGAGCTGCTGTGGGGCTGATGTGGGTCAGATCTATAGGGCAGGAGCTGCTGTGCAACAGATGTGGGTCAGATCTATGGGGCAGGAGCTGCTGTGGGGCTGATGTGGGTCAGATCCTTAGGGCTGAAGCTGCTGTGGGTCATATCTATTGGGCAGCAGCTGCTTTACATATGATGTGTGTCAGATCTATGGGGCAGGAGCTGCTGTGGGGCTGATGTGGGTTAGATCTATGGGGCAGGAGCTGTTGTGGGGCTGATGGGGGTCAGATCTATGGGGCAGGAGCTACTGTGGGGCTTATGGGGGTCAGATCTATGGGGCAGGAGCTACTGTGGGGCTGATGTTGGTCTGATCTATGGGGCAGGAGCTGCTGTGCGACAGATGTGGATCAGATCTATGGGGCAGGATCTGCTGTGGGGCTGATGTGGGAAAGATCTATGGGGCAGGAGATGCTTTGGGGCAGATGTGGGTCAGATCTATGGGGCAGGAGTTGCTGTGGGGCAGATGTAGGTCTTAACTATGGGGCAGGAGCTGCTGTGAGGCTGATGGGTGTTAGATCTATGGGGTGGAGCTGCTGTGGTGCAGATGTGGGTCAGAGTTATGGGGCAGGAGCTGCTGTGGGGCAGATGTGGGTCAGATCTATGGTGTAGGAGCTGCTGTGGGGCTGATGTGGGTCAGATCTATGGGGCAGGAGCTGCTGTGGGGCTGATGTGGGAAAGATCTATGGGGCAGGAGATGCTTTGGGGCAGATGTGGGTCAGATCTATGGGGCAGGAGTTGCTGTGGGGCTGATGTGGGTCAGATCCTTGGGGCTGAATCTGCTGTGGGTCATATCTATTGGGCAGCAGCTGCTTTACATATGATGTGTGTCAGATCTATGGGGCAGGAGCTGCTGTGGGGCTGATGTGGGTTAGATCTATGGGGCAGGAGCTGCTGTGGGGCTGATGTGGGTCAGATCTATGGGGCAGGAGCTGCTGTGGGTCATATCTATGGGGCAGGAACAGATGTGGGCCTGATGTTGGTCAGATTTATGGAGCAGGAGCTGCTGTGTTGCAGATGTGGGTCAGATCTATGGTGCAGGAGCTGCTGTGGGGCAGATGTAGGGCTTATCTATGGGGCAGGAGCTGCTGTGAGGCTGATGGGTGTTAGATCTATGGAGAGGAGCTGCTGTGGTGCAGATGTGGGTCAGAGCTATGGGGCAGGAGCTGCTGTGCGACATATCTGGGTCAGATCTATGGGGCAGGATCTGCTGTGGGGCTGATGTGGGAAAGATCTATGGGGCAGGATATGCTTTTGGGCAGATGTGGGTCAGATCTATGGGGCAGGAGTTGCTGTGGGGCAGATGTAGGGCTTATCTATGGGGCAGGAGCTGCTGTGAGGCTGATGGGTGTTAGATCTATGGGGAGGAGCTGCTGTGGGGGTGATGGGGGTTAGAGCTATGGGGCAGGAGCTGCTGTGTGGCAGATGTGGGTCAGATCTATGGTGTAGGAGCTGCTGTGGGGCTGATGTGGGTCAGATCTATGGGGCAGGAGCTGCTGTGGGGCTGATGTGGGAAAGATCTATGGGGCAGGAGATGCTTTGGGGCAGATGTGGGTCAGATCTATGGGGCAGGAGTTGCTGTGGGGCTGATGTGTGTCAGATCCTTGGGGCTGAAGCTGCTGTGGGTCATATCTATTGGGCAGCAGCTGCTTTACATATGATGTGTGTCAGATCTATGGGGCAGGAGCTGCTGAGGGGCTGATGTGGGTTAGATCTATGGGGCAGGAGCTGTTGTGGGGCTGATGGTGGTCAGATCTATGGGGCAGGAGCTACTGTGGGGCTGATGTTGGTCTCATCTATGGGGCAGGAGCTGCTGTGGGGCTGATTTGGGTCAGATCTACGGGGGCAGGAGCTGCTGTGGGGCTGATGGGTGTTAGATCAATGGGGAGGAGCTGCTGTGGTGCAGATGTGGGTCAGAGCTATGGGGCAGAAGCTGCTGTGCGGCAGAAGTGGGTAAGATCTATGGTGTAGGAGATGGTGTTTGGCAGATGTGGGTCAGATCTATGGTGTAGGAGCTGCTGTGGGGCTGATGTGGGTCAGATCTATGGGGCAGGAGCTGCTGTGGTTAAGATCTATTTGTCAGGATCTGCTGTGGGGCAGATTTGGGTCAGATCTATGGGGCAGGAGCTGCTGTGGGTCTGATGTGGGTCAGATCTATGGGGCAGGATCTGCTGTGGGGCTGATGTGGGTCAGATCTATGGGGCAGGAGCTGCTGTGGGTCAGATCTATTACGCAGCAGCTGCTTTACATATGATGTGTGTCAGATCTATGGGTCCGGAGCTGCAGTGGGGCTGATGGGGGTCAGATCTATGGGGCAGGAGCTACTGTGGGGCTGATGTGGGTCAAATCAATGGGGCAGAGCTGCTCTTGGGAACATGTGGGTCAGATCTATGGGGCAGGAGCTGCTGTGGGGCTGATGTGGGTCAGATCTATAGGGCAGGAGCTGCTGTGCAACAGATGTGGGTCAGATCTATGGGGCAGGAGCTGCTGTGGGGCTGATGTGGGTCAGATCCTTAGGGCTGAAGCTGCTGTGGGTCATATCTATTGGGCAGCAGCTGCTTTACATATGATGTGTGTCAGATCTATGGGGCAGGAGCTGCTGTGGGGCTGATGTGGGTTAGATCTATGGGGCAGGAGCTGTTGTGGGGCTGATGGGGGTCAGATCTATGGGGCAGGAGCTACTGTGGGGCTTATGGGGGTCAGATCTATGGGGCAGGAGCTACTGTGGGGCTGATGTTGGTCTGATCTATGGGGCAGGAGCTGCTGTGCGACAGATGTGGATCAGATCTATGGGGCAGGATCTGCTGTGGGGCTGATGTGGGAAAGATCTATGGGGCAGGAGATGCTTTGGGGCAGATGTGGGTCAGATCTATGGGGCAGGAGTTGCTGTGGGGCAGATGTAGGTCTTAACTATGGGGCAGGAGCTGCTGTGAGGCTGATGGGTGTTAGATCTATGGGGAGGAGCTGCTGTGGTGCAGATGTGGGTCAGAGTTATGGGGCAGGAGCTGCTGTGGGGCAGATGTGGGTCAGATCTATGGTGTAGGAGCTGCTGTGGGGCTGATGTGGGTCAGATCTATGGGGCAGGAGCTGCTGTGGGGCTGATGTGGGAAAGATCTATGGGGCAGGAGATGCTTTGGGGCAGATGTGGGTCAGATCTATGGGGCAGGAGTTGCTGTGGGGCTGATGTGGGTCAGATCCTTGGGGCTGAATCTGCTGTGGGTCATATCTATTGGGCAGCAGCTGCTTTACATATGATGTGTGTCAGATCTATGGGGCAGGAGCTGCTGTGGGGCTGATGTGGGTTAGATCTATGGGGCAGGAGCTGTTGTGGGGCTGATGGGGGTCAGATCTATGCGGCAGGAGCTACTGCGGGGCTGATGTTGGTCTCATCTATGGGGCAGGACCTGCTGCGGGGCTGATTTGGGTCAGATCTTTGGGGCAGGAGATGCTGTGGGGCTGATGTGGGTTAGATCTATGGGGCAGGAGCTGTTGTGGAGCTGATGGGGGTCAGATCTATGGGGCAGGAGATGCTGTGGGTCAGATCTATGGGGCAGGAGCTGCTGTGGGGAACATGTGGGTCAGGTCTATAAGGCAGGAGCTGCTGTGAGGCAGATGAGGGTCAGATCTATGGGTCAGCAGCTGCTGTAGGTCTGATGTGGGTCAGATCTATGGGGCAGGAGCTGCTGTGGGGCTGATGTGGGTCAGATCTATGGGGCAGGAGCTGCTGTGGGTCAGATCAATGGGGCAGGAACAGATGTGGGCCTGATGTTGGTCAGATTTATGGAGCAGGAGCTGCTGTGTTGCAGATGTGGTTCAGATCTATGGGGAGGAGCTGCAGTGGTGCAGATGTGGGTCAGATCTATGGGGCAGGAGCTGCTGTGGTTAAGATCTATTTGGCAGGATCTGCTGTGGGGCAGATTTGGGTCAGATCTATGGGGCAGGAGCTGCAGTGGAGATGATGTAGGTCAGACCTATGGGGCAGGAGCTGCTGTGGGGCTGCTGTGGGTTAGATCTATGGGGCAGGAGCTGTTGTGGGTCATATCTATTGGGCAGCAGCTGCTTTACATATGATGTGTGTCAGATCTATGGGTCCGGAGCTGCAGTGGGGCTTATGGGGGTCAGATCTATGGGGCAGGAGCTTCTGTGGGGCTGATGTGGGTTAGATCTATGGGGCAGGAGCTGTTGTGGAGCTGATGGGGGTCAGATCTATGGGGCAGGAGATGCTGTGGGTCAGATCTATGGGGCAGGAGCTGCTGTGGGGAACATGTGGGTCAGGTCTATAAGGCAGGATCTGCTGTGAGGCAGATGAGGGTCAGATCTATGGGTCAGCAGCTGCTGTGGGTCTGATGTGGGTCAGATCTATGGGGCAGGAGCTGCTGTGGGGCTGATGTGGGTCAGATCTATGGGGCAGGAGCTGCTGTGGGTCAGATCTATGGGGCAGGAACAGATGTGGGCCTGATGTTGGTCAGATTTATGGAGCAGGAGCTGCTGTGTTGCAGATGTGCGTCAGATCTATGGTGCAGGAGCTGCTGTGGGGCAGATGTAGGGCATATCAATGGGGCAGGAGCTGCTGTGAGGCTGATGGGTGTTAGATCTATGGGGAGGAGCTGCTGTGGTGCAGATGTGGGTCAGAGCTATGGGGCAGGAGCTGCTGTGCGACATATGTGGGTCAGATCTATGGGGCAGGATCTGCTGTGTGGCTGATGTGGGAAAGATCTATGGGGCAGGAGATGCTGTGGGGCTGATGCGGGTCAGATCTATGGGGCAGGAGCTGCTGTGGGGCAGATGTAGGGCTTATCTATGGGGCAGGAGCTGCTGTGAAGCTGATGGGTGTTAGATCTATGGGGAGGAGCTGCTGTGGTGCAGATGTGGGTCAGAGCTATGGGGCAGGAGCTGCTGTGTGGCAGATGTGGGTCAGATCTATGGTGTAGGAGCTGCTGTGGGGCTGATGTGGGTCAGATCTATGGGGCAGGAGCTGCTGTGGGGCTGATGTGGGAAAGATCTATGGGGCAGGAGATGCTTTGGGGCAGATGTGGGTCAGATCTATGGGGCAGGAGTTGCTGTGGGGCTGATGTGGGTCAGATCCTTGGGGCTGAAGCTGCTGTGGGTCATATCTATTGGGCAGCAGCTGCTTTACATATGATGTGTGTCAGATCTATGGGGCAGGAGCTGCTGTGGGGAGGATGTGGGTTAGATCTATGGGGCAGGAGCTGTTGTGGGGCTGATGGTGGTCAGATCTATGGGGCAGGAGCTACTGTGGGGCTGATGTTGGGTTGATCTATGGGGCAGGAGCTGCTGCGGGGCTGATTTGGGTCAGATCTATGGGGCAGGAGCTGCTGTGGGGCTGATGGGTGTTAGATCTATGGGGAGGAGCTGCTGTGTTGCAGATGTGGGTCAGAGCTATGGGGCAGGAGCTGCTGTGGTGCAGATGTGGGTCAGAGCTATGGGGCAGGAGCTGCTGTGTGGCTGATGTGGGTTAGATCTGTGGGGCAGGAGCTGTTGTGGGTCATATCTATTGGGCAGCAGCTGCTTTACATATGATGTGTGTCAGATCTATGGGTCCGGAGCTGCAGTGGGGCTTATGGGGGTCAGATCTATGGGGCAGGAGCTGTTGTGGGGCTGATGTGGGTCAAATCAATGGGGCAGAGCTGCTCTTGGGAACATGTGGGTCAGATCTATGGGGCAGGAGCTGCTGTGGTGCTGATGTGGGTCAGATCTATAGGGCAGGAGCTGCTGTGCGACAGATGTGGGTCAGATCTATTGGGCAGGAGCTGCTGTGGGGCTGATGTGGGTCAGATCCTTGGGGCTGAAGCTGCTGTGGGTCATATCTACTGGGCAGCAGCTGCTTTACATATGATGTGTGTCAGATCTATGGGGCAGGAACTGCTGTGGGGGTGATGGGGGTTAGATCTATGGGGCAGGAGCTGTTGTGTGGCTGTTGTGGGTTAGATCTATGGGGTAGGAGCTGTTGTGGGGCTGATGGGGGTCAGATCTATGGGGCAGGATCTACATTGGGGCTGATGTTGGTCTGATCTATGGGATAGGAGCTGCTGCGGGGCTGATTTGGGTCAGATCTATGGGGCAGGAGCTGCTGTGGGGCTGATGTGGGTTAGATCTATGGGGCAGGAGCTGTTGTGGGGCTGATGGGAGTCAGATCTATGGGGCAGGAGCTGCTGTGGGTCAGATCTATGGGGCAGGAGATGCTGTGGGTCAGATCTATGGGGCAGGAACTGCTGTGGGGAACATGTGTGTCAGGTCTATGGGGCAGGAGCTGCTGTGGGGCAGATGTGGGTCAGATCTATGGGTCAGCAGCTGCTGTGGGTCTGATGTGGGTCAGATCTATGTGTCAGCAGCTGCTGTGGGTCTGATGTGGGTCAGATCTATGGGGCAGGAGCTGCTGTGAGTCAGATCTATGGGGTAGGAACAGATGTGGGCCTGATGTTTGTCAGATTTATGGAGCAGGAGCTGCTGTGTTGCAGATGTGGGTCAGATCTATGGGGAGGAGCTGCTATGGTGCAGATGTGGGTCAGAGCTATTGGGCAGGAGCTGCTGTGTTGCAGATGTGGGTCAGATCTATGGTGTAGGAGCTGCTGTGGGGCTTATGTGGATCATATCTATGGGGCAGGAGCTGCTGTGGTTAAGATCTATTTGGTAGGATCTGCTGTGGGGCAGATTTGGGTCAGATCTATGGGGCAGGAGCTGCAGTGGAGATGATGTACGTCAGATCTATGGGGCAGGAGCTGCTGTGGGGCTGCTGTGGGTTAGATCTATGGGGCAGGAGCTGTTGTGGGTCATATCTATTGGGCAGCAGCTGCTTTACATATGATGTGTGTCAGATCTGTAGGGCCGGAGCTGCAGTGGGGCTGATGGGGGTCAGATCTATGGGGCAGGAGCTACTGTGGGGCTGATGTGGGTCAAATCAATGGGGCAGAGCTGCTCTTGGGAACATGTGGGTCAGATCTATGGGGCAGGAGCTGCTGTGGGGCTGATGTGGGTCAGATCTATGGGGCAGGAGCTGTTGTGGGGCTGATGGGGGTCAGATCTATGGGGCAGGTGCTGCTGTGCGACATATGTGGGTCAGATCTATGGGGCAGGATCTCCTGTGGGGCTGATGTGGGAAAGATCTATGGGGCAGGAGATGCTTTGGGGCAGATGTGGGTCAGATCTATGGGGCAGGAGTTGCTGTGGGGCTGATGTGGGTCAGATCCTTGGGGCTGAAGCTGCTGTGGGTCATATCTATTGGGCAGCAGCTGCTTTACATATGATGTGTGTCAGATCTATGGGGCAGGAGCTGCTGTGGGGTTGATGTGGGTTAGATCTATGGGGCAGGAGCTGTTGTGGGGCTGATGGGGTCAGATCTATGGGGCAGGAGCTACTGTGGGGCTGATGTTCGTCTGATCTATGGGGCAGGAGCTGCTGCGGGGCTGATTTGGGTCAGATCTATGGGTCAGGAGCTGCTGTGGGGCTGATGTGGGTTAGATCTATGGGGCAGGAGCTGTTGTGGGGCTGATGGTGGTCAGATCTATGGGGAAGGAGATGCTGTGGGTCAGATCTATGGGGCAGGTGCTGCTGTGGGGAACATGTGGGTCAGGTCTATGGGGCAGGAGCTGCTGTGGGGCAGATGTGGGTCAGATCTATGGGGCAGGAACAGATGTGGGCCTGATGTTGGTCAGATTTATGGAGCAGGAGCTGCTGTGTTGCAGATGTGGGTCAGATCTATGGTGCAGGAGCTGCTGTGGGGCAGATGTAGGGCATATCTATGGGGCAGGAGCTGCTGTGAGGCTGATGGGTGTTAGATCTATGGGGAGGAGCTGCTGTGGTGCAGATGTGGGTCAGAGCTATGGGGCAGGAGCTGCTGTGGGGCAGGAGTGGGTAATATCTATGGGGTAGGAGATGGTGTGTGGCAGCTGTGGGTCAGATCTATGGTGTAGGAGCTGCTGTGGGGCTGATGTGGGTCAGATCTATGGGGCAGGAGCTGCTGTGGTTAATATCTATTTGGCAGGATCTGCTGTGGGGCAGATTTGGGTCAGATCTATGGGGCAGGAGCAGCAGTGGGGCAGATGTGGTCAGATCTATGGGTCAGGAGCTGCAGTGGAGATGATGTACGTCAGATCTATGGGGCAGGAGCAGCTGTGGGGCTGCTGTGGGTCAGATCTATGGGCAGGAGCTGCAGTGGGGCACATGTGAGTTAGATCTATGGGGCAGGAGATGGTGTGGGGCAGATTTGGGTCAGATGTATGGGTAAGGAGCTGCTGTGTGGCTGATGAGGGTCAGATCTATGGGGCATGGGCTGCTGTGTGGCAGATGTGGGTCAGATCTATGGTGTAGGAGCTGCTGTGGGGCTGATGTGGGTCAGATCTATGGGGCAGGAGCTGCTGTGGTTAAGATCTATTTGGCAGGATCTGCTGTGGGGCAGATTTGGTTCAGATCTATGGGGCAGGAGTAGCAGTTGGGCAGATGTGGTCAGATCTATGGGTCAGGAGCTGCAGTGGAGATGATGTACATCAGATCTATGGGGCAGGAGCTGCTGTGGGGCTGCTGTGGGTCAGATCAATGGGGCTGAAGCTGCTGTGGGTCATATCTATTGGGCAGCAGCTGCTTTACATATGATGTGTGTCAGATCTATGGGTCAGGAGCTGCTGTGTGGCTGATTTGGGTCAGATCTATGGGGCAGGAGCTGTTGTGGGGCTGATGGGGGTCAGATCTATGGGGCAGGTGCTGCTGTGGGGCTGATGGGGGTCAGATCTATGGGGCAGGAGCTGCTGTGGTTAATATCTATTTGGCAGGATCTGCTGTGGCGCAGATTTGGGTCAGATCTATAGGGCAGGAGCTGCTGTGGGGCTGCTGTGGGTCAGATCTATGGGCAGGAGCTGCAGTGGGGCACATGTGAGTTAGATCTATGGGGCAGGAGATGGTGTGGGGCAGATTTGGGTCAGATGTATGGGTCAGGAGCTGCTGTGTGGCTGATGAGGGTCAGATCTATGGGGCATGGGCTGCTGTGTGGCAGATGTGGGTCAGATCTATGGTGTAGGAGCTGCTGTGGGGCTGATGTGGGTCAGATCTATGGGGCAGGAGCTGCTGTGGTTAAGATCTATTTGGCAGGATCTGCTGTGGGGCAGATTTGGTTCAGATCTATGGGGCAGGAGTAGCAGTTGGGCAGATGTGGTCAGATCTATGGGTCAGGAGCTGCAGTGGAGATGATGTACGTCAGATCTATGGGGCAGGAGCTGCTGTGGGGCTGCTGTGGGTCAGATCAATGGGGCTGAAGCTGCTGTGGGTCATATCTATTGGGCAGCAGCTGCTTTACATATGATGTGTGTAAGATCTATGGGGCAGGAGCTGCTGTGGGGCTGATATGGGTCAGATCTATGGGCAGGAGCAGCTGTGGGGCACATGTGAGTTAGATCTATGGGGCAGGAGATGGTGTGGGGCAGATTTGGGTCAGATGTATGGGTCAGGAGCTGCTGTGTGGCTGATTTGGGTCAGATCTATGGGGCATGGGCTGCTGTGGGTCAGATCTACGGGACTGGAGCTGCAGTGGAGCACATGTGGGTCAGATCTATGGGGTAGAAGCTGCTGTGGGGCTGATGGGGGTCATATCTATAAGGCAGGAGCTGCTGTGGGGCTGACGTGGGTCAGATGTATGGGGCAGGTGCTGGTGTGCGACAGATGTGGGTCAGATCTATGGGGCAGGAGCTGCTGTGGGGCATATGTTGGTCAGATCTATGGGGCAGGAGCTGCTGTGGGGCTGATGTGGGTCAGATCTATGGGGCAGGAGCTGTTGTTGGGCTGATGGGGGTCAGATCTATGGGGCAGGAGCTGCTGTGGGGATGATGTGGGTCAGATCCTTGGGGCTGAAGCTGCTGTGGGTCATATCTATTGGGCAGCAGCTGCTTTACATATGATGTGTGTCGGATCTATGGGGCAGGAGCTACTGTGGGGCTGATGTTGGTCTGATCTATGGGGCAGGAGCTGCTGTGCGACAGATGTGGGTCAGATCTATGGGTCAGCAGCTGCTGTGGGGCACATGTGGGTCAGACCTATGGGGCAGGAGCTGCAGAGGGGATGATGTAGGTCAGATCTAGGGGGCAGGAGTTGCTGTGGGGCAGATAAGGGACATTTCTATGGTTCAAAATCTGCTGTTGGACTGATGTGGGTCAGATCTATGAGTTTGGAGCTGCTGTGGGGCACATGTGGGTCAGATCTATGGGTTAGGTGCTGCTTTGGGGAAAATGTGGGTCAGTTCTATGGGGCAGGAGCTGCTGTGGGGCAGATCTGGGTCAGATCTATGGGGCATGGGCTGCTGTGGGGCAGATGTGGGTCAGATCTATAAGGCAGGAGCTGCTGTGGGTAAGTTGTGGGTCAGATCTATAGGTCAGGAGCTGCTGTGGCTGCTGTGGGTCAGTTCTATGGGGCAGGAGATGCTGTGGGGCTGATGTGGGTCAAATCAATGGGGCAGGAACAGATGTGGGCCTGATGTTGGTCAGATTTATGGAGCAGGAGCTGCTGTGTTGCACATGTGGGTCAGATCTATGGTGCAGGAGCTGCTGTGCGGCAGATGTAGGGCATATCTATGGGGCAGGAGCTGCTGTGAGGCTGATGGGTGTTAGATCTATGGGGAGGAGCTGCTGTGGTGCAGATGTGGGTCAGAGCTATGGGGCAGGAGCTGCTGTGGGGCACATGTGAGTTAGATCTATGGGGCAGGAGATGGTGTGGGGCAGATTTGGGTCAGATGTATGGGTCAGGAGCTGCTGTGTGGCTGATGAGGGTCAGATCTATGGGGCATGGGCTGCTGTGGGTCAGATCTACGGGACTGGAGCTGCAGTGGAGCACATGTGGGTCAGATCTATGGGGTAGAAGCTGCTGTGGGGCTGATGGGGGTCATATCTATAAGGCAGGAGCTGCTGTGGGGCTGACATGGGTCAGATCTATGAGGCAGGAGCTGCTGTAAGGCAGATTTGGGTCAGATCTATGGGGCAGGAGCTGCTGTGGGGCTGATGTGGGTCAGATCTATGGGGCAGGAGCTGCTGTGGCGCTGATGTTGGTCAGATCTATGGGGCAGGAGATGCTGTGGGTCAGATCTATGGGGCAGGAGCTGCTGTGGGGAACATGTGGGTCAGGTCTATGGGGCAGGAGCATCTGTGGGGCTGATGTGGGTCAGATCTATGGGGCAGGAGCTGCTGTGGGGAACATGTTGGTCAGATCTATGGGGAAGAGCTGCTGTTGGTCTGATCAATGGGGCAGGAGCAGCAGTGGGGCAGATTTGGGTAAGATCTATAAGGCAGGAGCGGCTGTGGGGCTGATGTGGGTCAGATCTATGGTGCAGGAGCTGCTGTGGGGCAGATGTAGGGCATATCTATGGGGCAGGAGGTGCTGTGAGGCTGATGGGTGTTAGATCTATGGGGAGGAGCTGCTGTTGTGCAGATGTGGGTCAGAGCTATGGGGCAGGAGCTGCTGTGGGGCAGAAGTGGGTAAGATCTATGGGGTAGGAGATGGTGTGAGGCAGATGTGGGTCAGATCTATGGTGTAGAAGCTGCTGTGGGGCTGATGTGGTTCAGATCTATGGGGCAGGAGCTGCTGTGGATAAGATCTATTTGGCAGGATCTGCTGTGGGGCAGATTTGGGTCAGATCTATGGGGCAGGAGCAGCAGTGGGGCAGATGTGGTCAGATCTATGGGTCAGGAGCTGCAGTGGAGATGATGTACGTCAGATCTATGGGGCAGGAGCTGCTGTGGGGCTGCTGTGGGTCAGATCAATGGGGCTGAAGCTGCTGTGGGTCATATCTATTGGGCAGCAGCTGCTTTACATATGATGTGTGTCAGATCTATGGGGCAGGAGCTGCTGTGGGGCTGCTGTGGGTCAGATCTATGGGGCAGGAGCTGCTGTGGGTCATATCTATTGGGCAGCAGCTGCATTACATATGATGTGTGTCAGATCTATAGGGCAGGGGCTGCTGCGGGGAACATGTGGGTCAGATCTATGGGGCAGGGGCTGCTGTGGGGCAGATGTGGGTCAGATCTATAGGGCAGGAGCTGCTGTGGCTGCTGTGGGTCAGTTCTATGGGGCAGGAGATGCTGTGGGGCTGATTTGGGTCAAATCAATGGAGCAGAGCTGCTCTGGGGCACATGTGGGTCAGATCTATGGAGCAGGAGCTGCTCTGGGGCAGATTTGAATCAGAGCTATAGGGCAGGAGCTGCTGTGGGTCAGATCTATGGAGCAGGAGCTGCTGTGGGGCACATGTGAGTTAGATCTATGAGGCAGGAGATGGTGTGGGGCAGATGTGGGTCAGATGTATGGGGCAGGAGCTGATGTGGGGCAGATTTGAATCA
>NW_028189104.1:0-44033 GCF_054131305.1 Coturnix japonica | reverse complement strand
TCCCCAATTCCCTCCCCCCCCCCAATATGTGGGGCCCATCCTCAATCTCTGACCCCCCCTACATGTGAGCACTGACCCCCCCCCCAACATATGGGGCCCATCCCCACTCTCTGACCCCCACCCCATGTAAGCACTGACCCCAAACCCCAACCCCCCCCCCCCTATGTGGGGACTGTCCCCAACTCCCCCCCCCCACTTGTGGACCCCCTCCCCCCCCCGTGTCCCATAGGATCACTGCTGCTACCGAGGCCACGTCAGGGGCTTCCCCCACTCCTGGGCCCATCTATGTGCCTGCAATGGCCTCAGGTGAGACCCCCCCCCACATCTCCCACCCCCCATTGACCCCCAAGGGCTGTGACACCCCCCCCCATCCCCATACAGTGGTCACCTCCAGCTGACACAGGACAGGACTTATGGGCTGGAGCCGGATCCCAGCGCCCCCGGGCAGCACGTCGCCCATCGGCTGCGGGACTGTGGGCTGAGACCCCCCCAAAGACCCCGGATGATGTGGGGACGGAGCTGCCATGGCTGCATAGGGTGGGTGGTACCGGGGTCCCCCCATTGCCCCACTGGGTCCCATTGCCATATTGGGGTCCCATTGCCCACTGGGTCCCATTGCCATATTGGGGTCCCATCACTCCACTGGGTCCCATTGCCATATTGGGGTCCCACTGCCATATTGGGGTCCCATCACTCCACTGGGTCCCATTGCCCCACTGGATCCCATTGCCACCCTGGGGTCCTGTCGCCATATTGGGGTCCCATCACTCCACTGGGTCCCATTGCTATATGGGGTCCCATTGCCACATTGGGGTCCCATCACCCCACTGGGTCCCACTGCCATATTGGGGTCCCATCCCCCCATTGGGTCCCATTGCCATATTGGGATCCCATCGCTCCATTGGGTCCCATTGCCACCCTGGGGTCCCATCCCCCCACTGGGTCCCATTGCCATATTGGGGTCCCATTGCCACCCTGGGGTCCTGTCACCCCACTGGGTCCCACTGCCATATAGGGGTCCCATCACCCCATTGGGTCCTATTGCCCCACTGGGTCCCATTGCCATATTGGGGTCCCATTGCCCCACTGGGTCCCATTGCCCCACTGGGTCCCATTGCCCCATTGGGTCCCATTGCCCCACTGGGTCCCATTGCCATATTGGGGTCCCATTGCCCCACTGGGTCCCATCACCCCATTGGGTCCCATTGCCATATTGGGGTCCCATTGTCATATTGGGGTCCCATCACCCATTGGGTCCCATTGCCCCACTGGGTCCCATTGCCATAATGGGGTCCCATTGCCATGGTGGGGTCCCATTGCCATATTGGGGTCCCATCACCCCATTGGGTCCCATTGCCAACCTTGGGGTCCTGTCACCCCACTGGGGTTCCATTGCCATATTGGGGTCCCATTGCCATATTGGGGTCCCATTGTCATATTGGGGTCCCATTGCCCCACTGGGTCCCATTGCCCACTGGGTCTCATCACCCCATTGGGTCCCATTGCCCCACTGGGTCCCCATTGCCATATTGGGGTCCCATTGCCCCACTGGGTCCCTTTGCCATATTGGGCTCCCATCCCCCCCCCATATGGTGCTCCCAGCCCCATTAAGTTCCTCCATGTCCCCCCCCGCCCCCTTTTGCCCCCCCAGGCCAAACGAGCTCCAGCCCAGCAGCGCGTTGTGGAGCTGGTGATGGTGGTGGACCACGCTGCGGTGAGACCAGGGCACACAGAACCTGCCCCCTTTAATCCCCCCCATATAACAATGACCCCCCCCCATATAACACTGACCCCCCCCATTTAACACTGACCCCCCCATATAACACTGACCCCCCATATAACACTGACCCCCCCATAAACACTGACCCCCCCATATACTGACCCCCATATAACACTGACCCCCCCATATAACACTGACCCCCCCTATAACACTGGACCCCCCCCATACAACACTGACCCCCCCATATAACACTGACCCCCCCCATATCAACACTGACCCCCCCATATAACACTGACCCCCCATATAACACTGACCCCCCAATATAACACTGACCCCCCCATATAACACTGACCCCCCCATATAACACTGACCCCCCCCATATAACACTGACCCCCCCCATATAACACTGACCCCCCCATATAACACTGACCCCCCCCATACAACACTGACCCCCCCATATAACACTGACCCCCCCATATAACACTGACCCCCCCATACAACACTGACCCCCCCCATATAACACTGACCCCCCCATATAACACTGACCCCCCCATATAACACTGACCCCCCATATAACACTGACCCCCCATATAACACTGACCCCCCATATAACACTGACCCCCCCATACACACTGACCCCCCCCATATAACACTGACCCCCCCATATAACACTGACCCCCCCATACAACACTGACCCCCCCATATAACACTGACCCCCATATAACACTGACCCCCCCCATACAACACTGACCCCCCCATATAACACTGACCCCCCATATAACACTGACCCCCCCCATATAACACTGACCCCCCCATATAAGACTGACCCCCCCCATATAACACTGACCCCCCCCATACAACACTGCCCCCCCCATATAACACTGCCCCCCCCATATAACACTGCCCCCCCATATAACACTGACCTCCCCATATAACACTGACCCCCCCCATACAACACTGACCCCCCCCCATATATAACACTGACCCCCCCATACAACACTGACCCGCCCATTTAACACTGACCCCACCCCATATAACACTGACCCCCCCCATTTAACACTGACCCCCCCATATAACACTGACCCCCCCAATATAACACTGACCCCCCCCCATATAACACTGACCCCCCCATATAACACTGACCACCCCCATTATAACACTGACACCCCCCATATAACAGACCCCCCCCATACAACACTGACACCCCCCATATAACACTGACCCCCCCATTTAACACTGACCCCCCATATAAAACTGACCCCCCCATACAACACTGACCCCCCCATATAACACTGACCCCTCCCATATAACACTGACCCCCCCCATATAACACTGACCCCCCCAATATAACACTGACCCCCCCATTTAACACTGACCCCCCATATAACACTGACACCCCCCATATAACACTGACCCCCCCATACAACACTGACCCCCCCATATAACACTGACCCCCCCATATAACACTGACCCCCCCCTATATAACACTGACCCCCCCATATAACACTGACCCCCCCAATATAACACTGACCCCCCCATATAACACTGACCCCCCCCATATAACACCTGACCCCCCCATATAACACTGACCCCCCCCACATAACACTGACCCCCCCATATAACAATGACCCCCCCCCATATAACACTGACCCCCCCCATACAACACTGACCCCCCATATAACAGACCCCCCCCATATAACACTGATCCCCCCCATACAACACTGACCCCCCCATATAACACTGACCCCCCCATACAACACTGACCCCCCCACATAACTGACCCCCCCATACAACACTGACCCCCCCCATATAACACTGACCCCCCCCATATAACACTGCCCCCCCCCATATAACACTGACCCCCCCATATAACACTGACCCCCCATATAACACTGACCCCCCCATATAACACTGACCCCCCCATACAACACTGACCCCCCCATATAACACTGACCCCCCCCATATAACACTGACCCCCCCATATAACACTGACCCCCCATATAACACTGACCCCCCAATATAACACTGACCCCCCATATAACACTGACCCCCCCCATATAACACTGACCCCCCCATATAACACTGACCCCCCATATAACACTGACCCCCCCCATATAACACTGCCCCCCCCCTGTACCCACAGTTCCAGAACTACCCCGACCTGCAGCGCGTCCGCAGCCGCACGTTGGAAATCGCCAACCAGGTGAACACGGTGAGAGCTGCCCCCCCCCATCCTCAATCCCCCCGAGCCCCCCACCCAAACCCCCCACTCAACACCCCCACTCCCATCTTCAACCCCCCCTCCACCCCTACCTCCCCCTCCCCTTCCTCTATACCCCCTCCCATCCTCAACACCCCCTAAACCCCTCCCCATCCGCAACTCCACTTCGACCCCCCGATCCCCATCCTCAACCCCTTACCACCACCCTGAGCCCCTTCCCATCCTCAAGCCCCCCTCAACCCCAACCCTCCCTTCCCCATCCTCAGTCCCCCCCCATCCTCAACCCCCCCCCCTCCACTCTGACACCCCCTCCCCATCCTCAACCCCCACCCCCCCACCCCGAGCCCCTCCCCATCCTCAACTCCCACCCAACTCCCCCTTCCCCATCCTCGCCCCCCCCCTCCCCATCCTCAACCCCCACCCTGACCCCCCCTCTCCTCATCCTCAACCCCCCCTCAATAACCCCCCCTCCACTCTGACCCCCCTCCCCATCCTCAACCCCCTCCAATCCTCACCCCCCTTGACCCCCTTCCATCCTCAAGCACCCCTCCACCCAAATACCCCCTCCCCAACTGCCCCCCCATCCTCAACCCTCCCTTAACCACCCCCTCCACCCCAACCTCCCCCTTCCCCATCCTCAACCCCCCCCCAGTCCTCACCCCCCCCCTCCACCCCGAGCCCCTTCCCATTCTCAACACCCCCTCCCCATCCTCAATCCCCCCTCACCCCCCCCTCCACTCTGCCTCCCCCCTTCCCCATCTCAATCCCCCCACCCCATCCTCTACCCCCCCCCCCCCCCTACCCCAACCCCCCCACCCCCATCCTCTACCCCCTCTCAAACCCCCCCTCCACTTAACCCCCCAACCCCCCAACGTATGGGGCCCATCCCCAATCTCTGACCCCCCCCCACATGTGAGCACTGATCCCCCCCCCAACATATGGGTCCCACCCCACTCTCTGCCCCCCCCCCAACATATGGGTCCCATCCCCACTCTCTGATCCCCCCCCCAACATATGGGTCCCATAACATATGGGTCCCATCCCCAATCTCTGACCCCCCCCCCAATATATGTGTCCCATCCCCACTCTCTGCCCCCCCCCCCCATGTGAGCACTGACCCCAATTCCCCCCCCGTCCCCCAAAACATATGTGTCCCATCCCCAATCTCTGACCCCCCCCCCACATGTGAGCACTGACCCCCCCCCCCAACATACGGGTCCCATCCCCAAATTCTGACCCCCCCCGCCATATATGAGCACTGACCCCCCCCCCAACATGTGGGTCCCATCCCCACTCTCTGACCCCCCCCCCACATATGGGTCCCATCCCCAATCTCTAACCCCCCCCCCCCAACATTTGGGTCCCATCCCCATCTTTCCCCCCCACACCCTATGTGTCCCACCCCCATCTCTGCCCCCCCCCCCCGACATATGGGTCCCATCCCCAATCTCTGACCCCCCCCCCAACATTTGGGTCTCATCCCCAATCTCTGCCCCCCCCATACATATGAGCACTGACCCCCCCCAACATATGGGTCCCATCCCCAATCTCTGCCCCCCCCCCCCCGACATATGGATCCCATCCCCCATCTTTCCCCCCCCCCCAGTTCTTCCTCCCGCTGGGGCTCCGTATCTCGGTGCCGTTGCTGGAGATCTGGAGCTCGGTGGATCCGATCCCCCGTTGGCAGCAGCGGCCGCGCGGCCTTAAGGAGCTTCCTGCGATGGAGGAGGGACGAGCTGCTGCCCAGGATACGGCACGACAACGCGCAGCTCCTCAGGTGGGGGGGGGTTAAAGTGGGGGGGGGGGGGGGTTAAAGTTGGGGTATGGAGTTAAAGTGGGGGGGGGATGATTTGGGGGGGGGGGGTTAAAGTGGGGGGGGGTTGTTTTGGGGGGGTTATAGTGTGGGGTTCTGCTTGGGGGGGTATGGGGTTAAAGATGGGGGGGTTATAGCGTTAAAGTTTGGGGGTGTTATGGGGTTATAGTTGGAGGGGGGATGATTTGGGGGGGGAGTTATGGGATTAAAGTTGGGGGGGGTCTTCTTTGGGGGGGTTATGGGGTTTAAGTTGGGGGTGAGGGGGATGATTTAGAGGGGGTTATGGGGTTTAAAGTGGGGGGGGTGCTTTTGGGGGGGGACTATGGGGTTAAAGTGGGGAGGGGGATGATTTGGGGGGAGGGGTATGGGGTTTAAGGGGGGGGATGATTTGGTGGGGGGTTTATGGGGTTAAAGTGGGGGGGGGGTTGTTATGGGGGTTATTATGGGGTTAAAGTGGGGGGTGGGGATACTTGGGGGGGGGTATGGGGTTAAAGTGGGGGGGGGGTTGATTTGGGGGGGGTGTTGTGGGGTTAAAGTGGGGGGGATTATTTGGGGGGGGGTATGGGGTTATAGATCGGGGGGGGATCATTTGGGGGGGATATGGGGTTAAAGTGGGGGGGTGTTATAGTGGGGGGGGCTGCTTTGGGGGGGGGGTATGGGTTAAAGTGGGGGGTGGGGGGATACTTGGAGGGGGGGTATGGGGTGAAAGTGGGGGGGGGATGATTTGAGGGGGGTTATGGGGTTATAGGGGGGAGTATGGGGTATAGCTGGGGGGGGGGATCATTTTGGGGGGGGGTATGGGGTTAAAGTGGGGGGGGATGATTTGGGGGGGGAGTTATGGGGTTAAAGTGTGGGGGGGTTATAGTGGGTGGAGCTGTTTTGGGGGGGGATGGGGTTAAAGTGGGGGGGGGATACTTGGGGGGGGTTATGGGGTTAAAGTTGGGAGGGGGATGATTTGGGGGAGGGGTATGGGGTTTAAGGGGGGGGGATGATTTGGTGGGGGGTTTATGGGGTTAAAGTGGGGAGGGGGATGATTTGAGGGGAGTTATGGGGTTATAGGTGGGGGTTATGGGTTAAAGTTGGGGGGGGGATCATTTTGGGGGGGGGTATGGGTTAATGTTGGGGTATGGGTTTAAAGTGGGGGGGGATGATTTGGGGGGGTTATGGGGTTATAGGTGGGAGTATGGGGTTAAAGTGGGGGGGATCATTTTGGGGGGGGTTATGGGGTTAATGATGGGTATGGGGTTAAAGTGGGGGGGGGGATGATTTGGGGGGGGGGTATGGGGTTAATGTTGGGGTATGGGGTTAAAGTGGGGGAGATGATTTGGGGGGGTTATGGGGTTAATGTTGGGGGGTGTTATAGTGGGGGGGCTGCTTTGGGGGGGGGTATGGGGTTAAATTGGGGGGGGATGCTTTGGGGGTGGGGGTATGGGGTTAAAGATGGGGGGGTATGGGGTTAAAGTGGGGGGATGCTTTGGGGGGGGTATGGGGTTAAGGTGGGGGGGGATGATTTGAGGGGGTATGGGGTTATAGGGGGGAGTATGGGGTTATAGCTGGGGGGGGGATCATTTTGGGGGGGGGGTATGGGGTTTAAAGTGGGGGGGCTGCTTTGGGGGGGGTCATGGGGTTAAAGTGTGGGGGGGATGATTTGGGGGGGGGATATGGGGTTAAAGTGGGGGGGGATGATTTGGGGGTGGGTATGGGGTTAAAGTGGGGGGGGTATAGGGTTTAAGTTGGGAGGGGTCTCCTTTGGGGGGGATATGGGGTTAAAGTGGGGGGGTTGGGTTATGGGGTTAAAGTTGGGGGGGTCTGCTTTGGCGGGGGTTATGGGGTTAAAGTGGGGGGGGGGATGATTTGGGGGGGGGGGTTATGGGGGTTAAAGTGGGGGGGGGATGATTTGGGGGTGGTATGGGGTTAATGTTGGGGTATGGGGTTAAAGTGGGGGGGGATGACTTGGGGGGGGTATGGGGTTAATGTTGGGGGGGGATGATTTGGGGGGGTTATGGGGTTAAAGTGGGGGGGCGGGGAGGGGCTGTTTTGGGGGGGCTTATGGGGTTAAAGTGGGGGGGATGCTTTGGGGGGGGTATGGGGTTATAGTGGGGGGGGTATAGGTTATAGGGTGGGTTAAAGTTGGGTGGGTTATAGTGGGTGGGTTATAGGGTGGGGTTATAGTGGGGGGGTCTGCTTTGGGGGGAAGTAATGGGGTTAAAGTTGGGGGTGGGGGGGCCAGAGGGGCTGTTATTGGGGGGCTATGGGGTTAAGGTTGGGGGGTGGGTCTCCTTTTGGGGGGGGTTTATGGGGTTAAAGTGGGGGGGGATGATTTGGGGCAGGGGGTATGGGGTTAAAGTGGGGGGGGGGGATGATTTGGGGGGGGTATGGGGTTAAAGTGGAGGGGGCGGGGAGGGGCTGTTTTAGGGGGGCTATGGGGTTAAAGTGGGGGGGGGGATGCTTTGGGGGGGTTATGGGTTATAGCTGGGGGGGAGGATGCTTTGGGGGGGGTTATGGGGTTAAGCTGGGGGGGGCTGTTTTTGGGGGGGGTTATGGGGTTAAAGCTGGGGGGAGGTCTGTTTTGTGGGGGGGGGTTGGGGATAAAGTTGGGGGGGGTCCCTTTGGGGGGGGTTATGGGGTTAAGGCTGGGGGGGCTGTTTGTGGGGGTTATGGGGTTAAGGCTGGGGGGGCTGTTTGTGGGGGTTATGGGGTTAAGGTTGGGGGGGGCTGTTTGTGGGGGTTTATGGGGTTAAGGCTGGGGGGGTGTTTAGGGTTCTCCGTGCTGTCCCTGCAGTGGGTCCCGCTTTGAGGAACGTGGCTGTGGGGGTGGCGGCCCAGGCGTCCATCTGCTCTGCTGAGCGATCCGGGGGGGTCAGCATGGTGGGGACCAACGTCAGACCCCCCCCCCAACCCCATTTGGACCCCCCACGTGTCACCCCCCCCCCCCCCCAGAGCCCATCCCCACCCTGACCCCCACCCCAATGCTCCCCCACACCCCCACCCTGACCCTATATGAGTCCTGCCCCCCCACCATCCCCACCTTGACTCCTCCCTTCCCCAGCCCCCCCCACCCTGACCCCACATATGCCCCACCCCAGGCACCCCCCCCCCACCATAACCCCATATGTGTCATCCCTCCCCAAACCCCACCCCCCCACCCTGACCCCCTATGTGCCCCCCCACCATCACCCTGACCCCCTTTGTGCCCCCCTACCCCCACCCTGACCCCCTTTGTGCCTCCCCAATCCCACCCTGACCCCCTATGTGCCCCCCTACCCCCACCCTGACCCCCTATGTGCCACCCCCATCCCCACCCTGACCCCCTATGTGCGCCCCCCCTCACTCTGACCCCCTATATGCTCCCCCACACCACCCTGACCCCCTTTGTGTGCCCCCCACCTCCCTGCCCCCCTATGTGCCCCCCATACCCAACCTGACACCCTATGTGCCCCCCCATCCCCACCCTGACCCCCTATTCCCCCCCCATCACCCTGACCCCCTATTCCCCCCCCCCATCACCCTGACCCCCTATATGCCCCCTACCCCCACCCTCATCCCCTATAAGCCCCCTATCCCCTATATGCCCCCCCACCATCACCCTGACCCCCTATATACCCCCTACCCCCACCCTGATCCCCTATATGCCCCCTACCCCCACCCTGACCCCCTATGTGCCCCCCCATCCCCAACCTGACCCCCTATGTGCCCCCCCACCATTCTGACCCCCTATATGCCCCCTACACACCACCCTGACCCCCTATGTGCCCCCCCCTACCCCCGCCCTGATCCCCTATAAGCCCCCCCCCGATCCCCTATATGCCCCCCCCCATCACCCTCACCCCCTATGTGCCCCCCCATCCCCACTCTGACCCCCATGTGCACCCCCCCAACCACCCTGACCCCGTGTGCCCCCCCACTCTCACCATACTCCTGTGTGCCCCCCATCCCCACCCTGACCCCCTCTGTGCCCCCTACCCCCACCCTGATCCCCTATAAGTCCCCCCAATCCCCTATATGCCCCCTACCCCCATCCTGATCCCCTATAAGCCCCCCCCGATGCCCTATATACCCCCCCCATCACCCCGACCCCCATGTGCCCCCCCCTACCATCACCCTGTCCCCCTATTTGTCCCCCCACTCCCACCCTGTCCCCCTATATACCCCCTACCCCCACCCTGATCCCCTGTAAGCCCCCCCGATCCCCTATGTGCCCCCCCATCTCTCTGACCCCCTTTGTGCCCCCCCATCACCCTGACCCCCAATAAGCCCCCCCATCCCCCATATGCCCCCCCTCCACCACCCTGACCCCTTATGTGCCCCCTACCCCCACCCTCATCCCCTATAAGCCCCCTATCCCCTATATGCCCCCCCACCATCACCCTGACCCCCTATATGCCCCCTACCCCCACCCTGATCCCCTATAAGCCCCCCCCGATCCCCTATATGCCCCCTACCCCCATCCTGATCCCCTATAAGCCCCCCCCGATGCCCTATATACCCCCCCCATCACCCCGACCCCCATGTGCCCCCCCTACCATCACCCTGTCCCCCTATTTGTCCCCCCACTCCCACCCTGTCCCCCTATATACCCCCTACCCCCACCCTGATCCCCTGTAAGCCCCCCCGATCCCCTATGTGCCCCCCCATCTCTCTGACCCCCTTTGTGCCCCCCCATCACCCTGACCCCCAATAAGCCCCCCCATCCCCCATATGCCCCCCCTCCACCACCCCTGACCCCTTATGTGCCCCCTACCCCCACCCTCATCCCCTATAAGCCCCCTATCCCCTATATGCCCCCCCACCATCACCCTGACCCCCTATATGCCCCCTACCCCCACCCTGATCCCCTATAAGCCCCCCCCGATCCCCTATATGCCCCCCTCCCCATCTCTCTGACCCCTTATGTGCCCCCCCACCATCACCCTGACCCCCTTTGTGTCCCCCATCCCCACCCTGACCCCCTATAAGCCCCCCCATCCCCTATGTGCCCCCCCCATCACCCTGACCCCCTATAAGCCCCTACCCCCACCCTGATCCCCTATAAGCCCCCCCCAATCCCCTATACGCCCCCCCTCATCACCCTGACCCCTTTGTGCCCCCTCCACCATCACCCTGACCCCCTATAAGCCCCCCCATCCCCTATGTGCCCCCTCACCACCACCCTGACCCCCTATGTGCCCCCTCCTACCCCCACCCTGATCCCCTATAAGCCCCCCCATCCCCTGTATGCCCCCCCCATCACCCTGACCCCCTTTGTGCCCCCCCATCCCCACCCTGACCCCCTATTCCCCCCCCCATCACCCTGACCCCCTCTGTGCCCCCTACCCCCACCCTGATCCCCTATAAGCCCCCCCCGATCCCCTATATGCCCTCCCCCACCACCCTGACCCCCTATATGCCCCCCCACCATTCTGACCCCCTATGTGCCCCCTCATCACCCTGACCCCCTATATGCCCCCCCCACCACCTGACCCCCTTTGTGCCCCCCCATCCCCAACCTGACCCCCTATGTGCCCCCCCACCATTCTGACCCCCTATATGCCCCTCACCCTGACCCCCTCTATGCCCCCCCCCACATCTTCCTGACCCCCTGTGCCCCCCCCCACCACCCTGACACCCTATATGCCCCCCCATCCCCCACCCTGACCCCCTATTTCAACCCCCCCCATCACCCTGACCCCCTATAAGCCCCCCCCGATCCCCTATGTGCCCCCCCACCACCACCCTGACCCCCTATGTGCCCCCCCCCCAGGACCACTCTATCAGCGTCCTGGTTGTGGCCTCCACCGTCGCCCACCAGCTGGGCCACAACCTGGGCATGGAGCACGACGGACCGAACTGCGCATGCTCCAACCTGTACCACGACCACGGCTGCATCATGGACCCCCCCAGCGGGTGGGTGAATGGGGGGGGGGGCACATAGGGAGTTATTGGGGGGGGGGGGGGCACATAGAGGGGTTGGGGGGGGGCACATAAGGGGTTGGGGGGGGGGACATAGGGGGTTGTTGGTGGGGGAGGGCACATAGGGGGTTGGGGGGGGGACATAGGGGTTTGTTGGGGGGGCACATAGAGGGGTTGGGGGGGGGACATAGGGGGTTGTTGTGGGGGGGGTCACATAGGGGGTTGGGGGGGGACATAGGGGGTTGGGGGGGGCACATAGAGGGGTTGGGGGGGGCACATAGGGGGTTGTGGGGGGGGCACATAGAGGGGTTGGGGGGGGGACATAGGGGGTTGTTGTGGGGGGGGTCACATAGGGGGTTGGGGGGGGACATAGGGGGTTGGGGGGGGCACATAGAGGGGTTGGGGGGGGCACATAGGGGGTTGTGGGGGGGGGACATAGGGGTTTGTTGGGGGGGGGGCATGGGCACATAGGGGGTTGGGGGGGGGCGCATAGAGCGTTGGGGGGGGCATAGAGGGGTTGGGGGGGTCACATAAGGGGTTGGGGGGGGGGCATAGGGGGTTGGGGGGGGACATAGGGGGTTGTGGGGGGGGGACATAGGGGTTTGTTGGGGGGGGGGCATGGGCACATAGGGGGTTGGGGGGGGCACATAAGGGGTTGGGGGGGGACATAGGGGGTTGGGGGGGGCACATAGAGGGGTTGTGGGGGGGGGGCATATAGAGGGGTTGTGGGGGGGGGCATATAGAGGGTTATTGTGGGGGGAGGGCACGTAGGGGGTTGTGGGGGGGGCACATAGAGGGGTTGTGGGGGGGTCACATAGGGGGTTGGGGGGGGCATAGGGGGTTGGGGGGGTCACATAGGGGGTTGGGGGGACGACATAGGGGTTTGTTGGGGGGGGCGCATAGAGCGTTGGGGGGGGCATAGAGGGGTTGGGGGGGCACATAAGGGGTTGGGGGGCACATAGGGGTTTGTTGGGGGGGGCACATAGGGGGTGAGGGAGGGGAGGGCACATAGGGGGTTGGGGGGGGTCACATAAGGTGTTGGGGGAGGACATAGGGGTTTGTTGGGGGGGGGCACATAGAGGGGTTGGGAGAGTCACATAGGGGTTTGTTGGGGGGTCACATAGAGGGTTGTGGGGGGGGCACATAGGGGGTTATTGTGGGGGGAGGGCACGTAGGGGGTTGTTGGGGGGGGGCACATAGGGGGTTGTGGGGGAGGCACATAGAGGGGTTTGGGGGGTCACATAGGGGGTTGGGGGGGGCACATAGGGGGTTGTGAGGGAGGGCACATAGGGGTTTGGGGGGGTCACATAAGGGGTTGGGGGGCACATAGGGGGTTGTCGGGGGGTGCACATAGAGGGGTTGTGTGTGGGGGGGAGCACATAGGGAGCTGTGGGGGGGTCACATAGGGGGTTGTTGGGGGGGGTCACATAGGGGGGTTGTGAGGGGGGGGCACATAGAGGGGTTGGGGGGGGCACATAAGGGGTTGGGGGGGCACATAGGGGGTTGTGGGGGGGACACATAGAGGGGTTGGGGGGGGGGGCACATAGGGGGTTATTGTGGGGGGAGGGCACATAGGGGGTTGGGGGGGCACATAGAGGGGTTGGGGGGGCACATAGGGGGTTGGGGGGGGCACATAGAGGGGTTGGGGGGGACATAGGGGGTTGTGGGGGGGGACATAGGGGTTTGTTGGGGGGGGGCACATAGAGGGGTTGTGGGGGGGGCACATAGAGGGGTTGGGGGGGACATAGGGTTTGTTGAGGGGGGTCACATATGGGGTTGAGTGGGGTCACATAGGGGGTTGTGGGGGGGGGCACATAGGGGGTTGGGGGGGGTCACATAAGGGGTTGGGGGGGGACATATGGGTTTGTTGGGGGCATCCTCCCCCCCCCCCTTGTTCACCCCCCCACCTTGTTCACCCCCCCCCTTTGCACCCCCCTTTGTTCATCCCCCCCCTCCTCACTTTGCATCCCCCCCCCACATTGTTCACCACCCCCCACCTTGTTTAACACCCCCACTTTGCATCGCCCCCCCCCACTTTGCATCCCCCTCCCCTTATTCACACTCCCCCCAACTTTGCATCCCCCACCCCCTTGTTCATCCCCCCACCCCCACTTTGCATCCCCTCCCCCCTTGTTCACCCCTCCACCTCTTGTTCACCCCCCCCCACTTGTTAACCCCCCCCCCATTTGAATCCCCCCCCCCCACTTTGCATCCCCCTCCCCTTATTCACACCCACCCCACTTTGCATCCTCCCCCCCACCTTGTTCACCCCCCCCACCTTGTTCACCCCCCCCCTTTTGCACCCTCCATTTGTTAATCCCCCCCCTCCTCACTTTGTATCCCCCTCCCCTTATTCACACCCCCCCTTTAACCCTCCCTTTGTTCACCCCCCTCCTCACTTTGCATCCCCCCCCCACATTGTTCACCACCCTCCACCTTGTTTAACACCCCCACTTTGCATCCCCCTCCCCTTATTCATCCCCCCCCCCACTTTGCATCCCCCCCCCACATTGTTCACCCCCCCCCCCTTGTTAAACCCCCCCCACTTTGCATCGCCCCCCCCCTCACTTTGCACCCCCCCCCCCCCCAGCCTGACCCCCGGTTTGAGCTTCAGCAACTGCAGCGCAGCCTCGTTGGATCAGACCCTGCGGGGGGGGTTGGGCTGGTGCCTTTACGACCCCCCCGACCCCCCCGACCCCCATCGGCTGCAGGGGGCGACCCCCGTGTGTGGGAACCGCTTCCTGGAGCCGGGGGAGGTCTGCGACTGCGGGCTGAGCACGGTGGGTGGTCGAGGGGGGGGGTCCAGGGGTGGGGGGGGGGGGTGTTTAAATGCCGCCCCCCCCCCCCCCCAATTGGGGGGTCTCAGTGCAGCCGTTGTTGCCTATAGGAGTGCACGGATCCGTGCTGCAATAGCAGCTCGTGTCAGCTGCTGCCCGGAGCGCAGTGTGCAACGGGGGAGGGGTGCTGCCACCAGTGCCAGGTGTGCAAATAGGGGTTGGGTGTGTGCAATAGGGGTGGGTGTTCAAGGGGGGGTGGGTGTGCAAAGGGGGTGGGTGTGCAAAGGAGGTGGGTGTGCAATAGGGGTGGGCGTGCAAAGGAGGGTGAGCGTGCAATGGGGGTGGGTGTGCAAAAGGTGTGGGTGTGCAAAGGGGGCTGGGTGTGCAAAAGGGGGCTGGGCAAGGATAGTTGCATGGGGGTAGGCATGCAAAGGGGGTGGGTGTGCAAAGGGCTGGGAAGGAATGGTTGCATGGGGTTAGGTGTGCAAAGGGAGGGTGGGTGTGCAAAAGGGGTGGGTGTGCAAAGGGGGGTGGGTGTGCAGTAGGGATGGGTGTGCAAAGGGGGGCTGGGCAGGGATGGTTGCATTGGGGTAGGTGTGCAAAGTGGGGTGGGTGTGCAAAGGGGGGTCGTTGTGCAAATGGGTGGGTGTGCAAATGGGGCTGGGATGGTTGCATGGGGGTGGGCGTGCAAAGTGGGCTGGGTGTGCAAGGGGGGGTGGGTGTGCAAAGGAGGTGGGTGTGCAAAGGGGGATGGGCAAGGATAGTTGCATGGGGGTAGGTGTGCAAAGGGGGTTGGCCTGCAAAGGGGCTGGGTGTGCAAAGAGGGGAGGGTGTGCAAATGTGGGGGTGGGTGTTGCAAAGCGGGTGGGCAGGGATAGTTGCATGGGGGTAGGCGTTGCAAAGGAGGGTGTGCAAAGGGGGTGTGCATGCTGGGATGAATGCAGAAGGATGGGTGTGCAAAAGGGGGCTGGGCAGGGATGGTTGCATGGGGCTGGGTGTGCAAAGGAATGGGTTTGTAGGGCCAGGTGTGCAAGGCCAGCCATGCATGTATGAATGCACAGGGCTGGCTGTCCAGCGATGCACGCTTAGCACAGATGCATGGAGCCAGGTGTGCAAAGACGAATGCGCCGGGCTGTGCATGCAAGATGCACCCACGGCGATTACTTTGCAAGGCCAAGTGTGCAAGGGCAGCCATGCAGCATTGCATGCATGGAGCTGGTTGTGCAGGGCCGCCCTTGCAGCACAGCTGCATGCCCCCAGCTGCATTGCAGCACATCTGCATGCCCCCAGCTGCATTCATTGCAGCGCTGCAGTTCCCAACCAACCCCCCCCGTTTTATTTGCCCCCCTCTTGCAGCTGCTGGGTGCAGGGCAGCCGTGCAGGGAGCGCAGCAACGAATGCGACCTCCCCGAGTTCTGCGACGGCCGCTCCAGCCGCTGCCCCCCCAACTCGTTCGTGCAGGACATGCAACCCTGCAGCAACGGCCGCTGCTCGGGGGGGGTCTGCATCACCTACGAGCTGCAATGCCAGCAGCTGCTGGGCTCAGGTGCAGCATTGCTTTGGGGGGGGGGTTGTTTGTTGCAATGGGGTTGAGCTCATAGTGTTGCATGTGTCCCCCCCCCCACTCAATGCAGGTGCTGTCCCCGTCTCCAGCTCCTGCATGGCTGCTCTGAATGCGCGGGGGGATGAAGGTGGGCACTGCGGGCAGCTCCGCAACGGCTCCTACGTGCCCTGTGCTGCAGGGTGAGCTGACACTGATGGACCCTGCCTGGAGACCCCTGCCCTGCTGCCCCCATTATGGCCCTGCTGCCCATCCTAATATCCATCCCATCCCATCCATCCCATCCATCCCATCCCATCCATCCACCATCCCATCCCATCCATCCCCCCATCCATCCATCCCATCCATCCCATCCCCATCCCATCCATCCCATCCCATTCATCCCATCCATCCCATCCCATAATATCCCATCCCATCCATCCCATCCCATAATATCCCATCCCATCCATCCCATCCCATCCCATCCCATCCCATCCCATCCCTGTCCATCCCATCCCATGTCCCATCCCATCCATCCATCCATCCCATCCCATCCCATCCTCCCATCCATCCCATCCCATAATATCCCATCCCATCCATCCCATCCCATCCCCTGTCCATCCCATCCCATGTCCATCCCATCCCATCCCATGTCCATCCCATCCCATCCCATCCATCCCATCCCTATCCCCATCTCATCCCATCCCATCCCATCCCATCCCATCCCATCCCATCCCATCCATCCCATCCCATGTCCATCCCATCCCATCCCATCCCATCCCATCCCATAATATCCCATCCCCATCCCATCCCATCCCATCCATCCCATCCATCCCATCCCATCCCATCCCATCCCATCCCATCCCATCCCATCCCATCCCATCCCATCCCATCCCATCTCATCCATCCATCCCATCCCATCCATCCCATCCCATCCCATCCCATCCCATCCCATCCCATCCCATCCATCCATCCCATCCATCTCATCCCATCCATCCCATCCCATCCCATCCCATCCCATCCATCCCATCCCATCCATCCCATCCCATCCATCCCATCCATCCCATCCATCCATCCATCCCATCCATCCCATCCATCCCATCCCATCCCATCCATCCCATCCCATCCCATCCCATAATATCCCATCCCATCCATCCCATCCCATCCCATCCCATAATATCCCATCCCATCCCATTCCATCCATCTCATCCATCCCATCCCATCCCATCCCATCCCATAATATCCCATCCCATCCATCCCATCCCATCCCATCCATCCCATCCATCCCATCCCATAATATCCCATCCCATCCCATCCCATCCATCCCATCCCATCCCATCCCATCCCATCCCATCCCATCCCATCCCATCCCATCCCATCCCATCCCATCCCATCCCATCCCATCCATCCCATCCCCATCCCATCCCAGCCCATCCCATCCCATCCCTGCTGCCCCCATTATGGCCCTGCTGCCCCCCATATTGGCCCTGTTGCCCCCATCCCATCCTTGTTGCCCCCATTCCGTCCCTGCTGCCCCCATCCCATCCCCACTGCCTGCATCCCTACCCTGACCCCATCCCTTCCCTGACCCCCCCCCCATCCCTTCCTTTATCCCCATTCCTTTCCTGACCCCCTATCCCTTCCTTTACCCCCACCCCCTCTCTGACCCCCCTACAACCTTCCATGACCCCCCTGACTCCTTTCCTGACCCCCATCCCTTCCCTGACCCCAACATCCCTTCCTTTATCCCCCACCCCTTCCCTGACCCCTCACTCCTTTCCTGACCCCCCCACCCCTTCCTTTACCCCCACTATCCCTTCCATGACCCCCCCCATACCTTCCTTGACCCCCCCTCTTTCCTTTACCCCCCACCCCTTCTCTGACCCCCCTACAACCTTCCTTAACCCCCCATCCCTTCCTTTACCCCCCCATCCTTTCTCTGACCCCCCCATCCCTTCTTTTAGCCCCCATCCGTTCCTTGACCCCCATCCCTTCCTTTACCCCCTACCCCTTCCCTGACCCCCCCATCCTTTCCCTGAACCCCCTGCCCCTTCCTTTACCCCCACTATCCCTTCCATGACCCCCACCCCTTCCTTTACCCCCCCCACCCCTTTCCCTGACCCCCCCATCCCTTCTTTTAGCCCCCATCCGTTCCTTTACCCCCCACCCCTTCCTTTACCCCCACTATCCCTTCCATGACCCCCCCCCTTTCCTTTACCCCCCACCCCTTCTCTAACCCCCCCCATCCCTTTCTTGACCCCCCCATTCCTTCCTTTATCCCCCCCCACCCCTTCCCTGACCCCCCCATCCTTTCCCTGACCCCCCCACCCCTTCCTTTACCCCCACTATCCCTTCCTTTACCCCCCCCCCTTTCCTTTACCCCCACCCCTTCTCTAACCCCCCCCATCCCTTCCTTCCCCCCCCCCCCATCCCTCCCTTGACCCCCTCCCCTCCCCGCAGTGACGCCCCCTGCGGCCGCCTGCAGTGTCGTCTCGGTTCCGATGGGTCCGAATCGTGTCCCGGTTCGGTACCGCCCGGTTCAGAGGATTCGAGCGATGCCGTCATGGTGCTGCCCGGCACAGCGTGCGGGGCCGGCAAGGTAAATGGGGGGGGGGGTCTATGCTAAGGAATGGGGGGGGTCCTGATGGTACGGGAGGGGTCCCTGCTCCAGGATGGGGGGGGTTCTGATGGTACAGGGGGGTCCCTGCTTTGGAATGGGGGGGGTCCTGCTCTGGAATGGGGGGGGGGGTCTCTGCTCTGGAATGGGGGGGGTCCCTGCTTTGGAATGGGGGGGTCCTGATGGTACAGGGGGGTCCCTGGTCTGGAAGGGGGGGGTCCTGATGGCATGGGCGGGGGTCCCTGCTTTGGAATGGGGGGGGGTCCTGATGGTACGGGGGGGGTCCTGATGGTATGGGGGGGTCCCTGCTCTGGAAGGGGGGGTCCTGATGGCACGGGGTGGGGGTCCCTGCTTCGGAATGGGGGTGTCCTGCTCTGGAATGGGGGGGGTCCTGATGGTATGGGGGGGGGGTCCCTGCTTTGGAAGGGGGGGGTCCTGATGGTACAGGGGGGTCCCTGCCTTGAAATGGGGGGGGGTCCTGATGGTACAAAGGGGGTCCCTGCTCCAGGATGGGGGGGTCCTGATGGTACAGTGGGGTCCCTGGTCTGGAATGGGGGGGGGTCCTGATGGTACAGGGGGTCCTGATGTCATGGGGGGGGTCTCTGCTCTGGAATGGGGGGGTCCTGATGGTACAGGGGGGTCCTGATGGCACGGGCGGGGGTCCCTGCTCCAGGATGGGGGGGGTCCTGCTCTGGAATGAGGGGGGTCCTGATGGTATGGGGGGGGGTCCCTGCTTTGGGATGGGGAGGTCCTGATGGTACAGGGGGGTCCCTACTCCAGGATGGGGGGGGTTCTGATGGTATGGGGGGGTCCCTGCTTTGGAATGGGGGGGGTCCTGATGGTACGGGGGGGGTCCCTGGTCTGGAAGGGAGGGGGTCCTTATGGTATGGGGGGGGGGTCCCTGCTTTGGAATGGGGGGGGTCCTGATGGTACGGGGGGGTCCCTGCTTTGGAATGGGGGGGTCCTGATGGTACGGGGGGGGTCCCTGCTAAGGAATGGGGGGGGGTCCCTGCTTTGGAATAGGGGGGGTTCTGATGGTACGGGGGGGGTCCCTGCTTTGGAATGGGGGAGGTCCTGCTCTGGAATGGGGGGGGGGTCTCTGCTCTGGAATGGGGGGGGTCCTGATGGTATGGGGGGGTCCCTACTCCAGGATGGGGAGGGTTCTGATGGTATGGGGGGGGGTCCCTGCTCTGGAATGGGGGGGGTCCTGATGGCACGGGGGGGGTCCCTGGTATGGGGGGGGGTCCCTGCTTTGGAATGGGGGGGTCCTGATGGCACAGGGGGGTCCCTGCCTTGACATGGGGGGGGGTTCTGATGGTATAGGGGGGTCCCTGCTTTGGAATGGGGAGGGTCCTGCTCTGGAATGGGGGGGGGGGGTCTCTGCTCTGGAATGGGGGGGGTCCCTGCTCTGGAATGGGGGGGTCCTGATGGTACAGGGGGGTCCCTGCTCTGGAAGGGGGGGTCCTGATGGCATGGGGGGGTCCTGATGGTTTGGGGGGGTCCCTGCTTTGGAATGGGGGGGTCCTGATGGCACTGGGGGGGTCCCTGCTTTGGAATGGGGGGGGTCCTGATGGCATGGGCAGGGGTCCCTGCTAAGGAATAGGGCGGGGGGGTCCTGATGGTACGGGGGGGGTCTCTGCTTCGGAATGGGGGGGTCCTGCTCTGGAATGGGGGGGGTCCTGATGGTATGGGGGGGGGGAGTCCCTGCTTTGGAAGGGGGGGGTCCTGATGGTACGGGGGGGTCCCTGCTCCAGGATGGGGGGGGTCCTGATGGCACAGGGGGGTCCCTGCTTTGGAATGGGGGGGGTCCTGATGGTACGGGGGGGTCCCTGCTTTGGAATGGGGGGGCCTGATGGTACGGGGGTGTCCCTGCTCCAGGAGGGGGGGGGGGTCCTGATATCACATCCCACTGCCCCCCCCTTCCCAGGTGTGTTTCCAGCACCGGTGCCAGGATGTGTCTGCATTGGGAGACCTGCAGTGCCAGAGCAAATGCAACGGGCATGGGGTGAGATGGGGGGGGGGCTGCAAAGGGGGCTGGGGGGCTACAGGGGCTGCAGGGTGGGCTATGGGGGCTGCAAGGGGGTCTATGGGGCTGGAGGATGGGTCTGTGGGGCTGAAGGGTGGGCTGTGGGGGCTACAAGGTAGGCTATGGGGCTACAAGGGGGGCTGTGGGGGCTACAAGGGGCTGTAGGGTGGGCAATGGGGGCTGCAGGGGGGTCTATGGGGCTGGAGGATGGGTTTGTGGGGCTGCAGGGTGGGCTGTGGGGGCTACAGGGGCTGTAGGGTGGGCTGTGGGGGCTGCAAGGTAGGCTATGGGGGCTGCAAGGGGGTCTGTGGGGCTGCAAGGTGGGCTTTGGGGTCTGAAAGGGGGTCTATGGGGGCTATGGGGGCTGCAGGGTGGGCTTTGGGGTCTGAAAGGGGGGCTATGGGGGCTGCAGGGTGGGCTTTGGGGTCTGAAAGGGGGTCTATGGGGGCTATGGGGGCTGCAGGGTGGGCTTTGGGGTCTGAAAGGGGGGCTATGGGGGCTATGGGGGCTGCAGGGTGGGCTTTGGGGTCTGAAAGGGGGGCTATGGGGGCTGTGGGGTGGGCTTTGGGGTCTGAAAGGGGGGCTGTGGGGGCTGTGGGGGTTGCAGGGTGGGCTTTGGGGTCTGAAAGGGGGGCTATGGGGGCTGCAGGGTGGGCTTTGGGGTCTGAAAGGGGGGCTATGGGGGCTGTGGGGTGGGCTTTGGGGTCTGAAAGGGGGGCTATGGGGGCTGTGGGGTGGGCTTTGGGGTCTGAAAGGGGGGCTATGGGGGCTTCAGGGTGGGCTTTGGGGTCTGAAAGGGGGGCTATGGGGGCTGTGGGGTGGGCTTTGGGGTCTGAAAGGGAGGCTATGGGGGCTGCAGGGTGGGCTTTGGGGTCTGAAAGGGGGGCTATGGGGGCTTCAGGGTGGGCTTTGGGGTCTGAAAGGGGGGCTATGGGGGCTGTGGGGTGGGCTTTGGGGTCTGAAAGGGAGGCTATGGGGGCTGCAGGGTGGGCTTTGGGGTCTGAAAGGGGGGCTATGGGGGCTTCAGGGTGGGCTTTGGGGTCTGAAAGGGGGGCTATGGGGGCTGTGGGGTGGGCTTTGGGGTCTGAAAGGGAGGCTATGGGGGCTTCAGGGTGGGCTTTGGGGTCTGAAAGGGGGGCTATGGGGGCTGTAGGGTGGGCTTTGGGGTCTGAAAGGGGGGCTATGGGGGCTGTAGGGTGGGCTTTGGGGTCTGAAAGGGGGGCTATGGGGGCTATGGGGGCTGCAGGGTGGGCTTTGGGGTCTGAAAGGGGGGCTATGGGGGCTGCAGGGTGGGCTTTGGGGTCTGAAAGGGGGGCTATGGGGGCTGCAGGGTGGGCTTTGGGGTCTGAAAGGGGGGCTATGGGGGCTGCAGGGTGGGCTTTGGGGTCTGAAAGGGGGGCTATGGGGGCTGCAGGGTGGGCTTTGGGGTCTGAAAGGGGGGCTATGGGGGCTGCAGGGTGGGCTTTGGGATCTGAAATGGGGGCTATGGGGGCTGCAGGGTGGGCTTTGGGGTCTGAAAGGGGGGCTATGGTGGCTATGGGGGCTGTGGGGGCTGCAGGGTGGGCTTTGGGGTCTGAAAGGGGGGCTATGGGGGCTATGGGGGCTGCAGGGTGGGCTTTGGGGTCTAAAAGGGGGGCTATGGGGGCTGTGGGGTTTCACCAATGGCTCAGTGCCCCCCCCCCCCTCTAGGTGTGCAACAACCTCGGACACTGTCACTGTGATCCAGGCTGGGCCCCCCCAACCTGCGACACCCCCGGGTCGGGGGGCAGCCAGGACAGCGGCCCCACAACAGCAGCAGCAGGAGGTGAGGGCTGCAAGGGGGGCTATAGGGGCTATAGGGTGGGATTTGGGGGCTCCAGGGGCTATAGGGTGGGATTTGGGGCAGCAAGGGGGGCTATAGGGTGGGATCTGGGGGCTGCAAGGGGGGCTATAGGGTGGGATTTGGGGGCTGCAAGGGGAGCTATAGGGTGGGATTTGGGGGCTACAGGGGCTATAGGGTGGGATTTGGGGGCTGCAAGGGGGGGCTATAGGGTGGGATTTGGGGGCTGCAAGGGGGGCTATAGGGTGGGATTTGGGGGCTCCAGGGGCTATAGGGTGGGATTTGGGGGCTACAAGGGGGGCTCCAGGGGCTATAGGGTGGGATTTGGGGGCTACAGGGGCTATAGGGTGGGATTTGGGGGCTGCAAGAGGGGCTATAGGGTGGGATTTGGGGGCTGCAAGAGGGGCTATAGGGTGGGATTTGGGGGCTAAAAGGGGGGCTATAGGGTGGGATTTGGGGGCTGCAATGGAGACTACAGGGGCTATAGGGTGGGATTTGGGGCTGCAAGGGGGGCTATAGGGTGGGATTTGGGGGCTGCAAGGGGGGGCTCCAGGGGCTATAGGGTGGGATTTGGGGGCTGCAAGGGGGGCTATAGGGTGGGATTTGGGGGCTCCAGGGGCTATAGGGTGGGATTTGGGGGCTGCAAGGGGGGCTATAGGGTGGGATTTGGGGGCTACAGGGGCTATAGGGTGGGATTTGGGGCTGCAAGGGGGGCTATAGGGTGGGATTTGGGGGCTGCAAGGGGGGCTATAGGGTGGGATTTGGGGGCTCCAGGGGCTATAGGGTGGGATTGGGGGCTGCAAGGGGGGCTATAGGGTGGGATTTGGGGCTGCAAGGGGGGCTACAGGGGCTATAGGGTGGGATTTGGGGGCTGCAAGGGGGGCTATAGGGTGGGATTTGGGGGCTGCAAGGGGGGCTACAGGGTGGGATTTGGGGCAGCAAGGGGGGCTCCAGGGGCTATAGGGTGGGATTTGGGGCTGCAAGGGGGGCTATAGGGTGGGATTTGGGGCCTGCAAGTGAATCTGTGGGGCTGGAGGATGGGTCTGTGGGTCTGTGGGTCCGCTGTGGGGGCTTTAGGGGGGGCAGGGCAGAGCCTGGCACAGGGCTGTATGGGGTGGAGGTGGGGGAATCAATGGGGCATTGTGCTTGTGGGGCGCTGACGTGCGGCTCTTATAGGGGGCAGCTCCCTCCCCACGGCGCTGCTGCTGAGCGCGGTGCTGGTTGTGGGGCTGGCAGTGGGGCTGTGCTGCGTCAGACGTGTGGGGCTGCAGCGTCGGCTGTGCCAGCTGGGCAAGGGGACGTCCTGCCAGTACAGGTAATGGGGGGAGAGGGGGGGATTGGGGGGTAGGATGGGGGGGGGTTGTAGGGTGTGTGTGGGTCCAAGCAGGGCCTGACCCCAAAGCAAGGCCTGACCCTAAAGCAGGGCCTGACCCTAAAGCAGGGCCTGACCCTAAAGCAGGGCCTGACCCCAAAGCAGGACCTGACCCCAAAGCAAGGCCTGACCCTAAAGCAGGGCCTGACCCTAAAGCAGGGCCTGACCCTAAAGCAGGGCCTGACCCCAAAGCAGGACCTGACCCCAAAGCAAGGCCTGACCCCAAAGCTGGACCTGACCCCAAAGCAAGGCCTGACCCCAAAGCTGGACCTGACCCTAAAGAAAGGCCTGACCCCAAAGCAGGACCTGACCCCAAAGCAAGGCCTGACCCCAAAGCAGGACCTGACCCCAAAGCAAGTCCTGACCCCAAAGCAGGACCTGACCCCAAAGCAAGGCCTGACCCCAAAGCAGGGCCTGACCCCAAAGCAGGGCCTGACCCCAAAGCAGGGCCTGACCCCAAAGCAAGGCCTGACCCCAAAGCAGGGCCTGACCCCAAAGCAGAACCTGACCCTAAAGCAAGGCCTGACCCCAAAGCAGGGCCTGACCCCAAAGCAGGGCCTGACCCCAAAGCAAGGCCTGACCCCAAAGCAAGGCCTGACCCCAAAGCAAGGCCTGACCCTAAAGCAAGGCCTGACCCCAAAGCAAGGCCTGACCCCAAAGCAAGGCCTGACCCCAAAGCAGAACCTGACCCCAAAGCAGGACCTGACCCCAAAGCAGGGCCTGACCCCAAAGCAGGACCTGACCCTAAAGCAAGGCCTGACCCCAAAGCAAGGCCTGACACCAAAGCAAGGCCTGACCCTAAAGCAAGGCCTGACCCCAAAGCAGGGCCTGACCCTAAAGCAGGACCTGACCCCAAAGCAGGGCCTGACCCCAAAGCAGGGCCTGACCGCAAAGCAGAACCTGACCCCAAAGCAGGACCTGACCCCAAAGCAGGGCCTGACCCCAAAGCAGGACCTGACCCTAAAGCAAGGCCTGACCCCAAAGCAAGGCCTGACCCTAAAGCAAGGCCTGACCCCAAAGCAAGGCCTGACCCCAAAGCAAGGCCTGACCCCAAAGCAGAACCTGACCCCAAAGCAGGACCTGACCCCAAAGCAGGGCCTGACCCCAAAGCAGGACCTGACCCTAAAGCAAGGCCTGACCCCAAAGCAGGGCCTGACCCCAAAGCAAGGCCTGACACCAAAGCAGGGTCTGACCCCAAAGCAGGGCCTGACCCCAAAGCAAGGCCTGACCCCAAAGCAAGGCCTGACCCCAAAGCAGGGCCTGACCCCAAAGCAAGGCCTGACCCCAAAGCAAGGCCTGACCCCAAAGCAGGGCCTGACCCCAAAGCAGGGCCTGACCCCAAAGAAAGGCCTGACCCCAAAGCAAGGCCTGACCCCAAAGAAAGGCCTGACCCCAAAGCAAGGCCTGACACCAAAGCAGGGTCTGACCCCAAAGCAAGGCCTGACCCCAAAGCAGGACCTGACCCCAAAGCAGGGCCTAACCCTAAAGCAGGACCTGACCCTAAATTTCCCCCCCATAGCCCCCATCTCCACCCCTATATCCCCCCATATTCCCCCTATATCCCCCCCATCCACCCATAACCCCATCTCCACCCCCATTTCCCCCCCCATATCCCCATCTTTACCCCCATATCTCCCCCCATATCTCCCCCATTTCCACCCCCATATCCCCCCCATAACCCCCATATCCACCCCCATATCCCCCTCGTCCACACATATCTCCCCCATTTCCCCCCCATATCTCCCCATAACCCCCATCTCCCCCCATATCCCCATCTCCCCCCCATCCACCCATATCCACCCCCATATCCCCCCCATCCACCCATATCCCCCCCCTATATCCCCCCTATCTCCCCATATCCACCCTATCTCCCCATATCCACCCCCATATCCCCTCTATCTCCCCATATCCACCCCCAAATCCCCCCTATCTCCCCATAACCCCCATCTCCCCCCCATCTCCCCTCATTTCCACCCCCATATCTCCCCCTACATCCCCCCCATCTCCATCTCCCCTCCCATCTCACCCCCATCTCCCCCTCATATCCCCATCTTCACCCCATATCCCTCCCCATATCCACCCCATAACCCCCATAACCCCCATATCCACCCCCATAACCCCCATATCCCCCCATATCCCCCCCATAACCCCCATATCACTCATATCCACCCCATAACCCCCATATCCCTCCCCATATCCCCCCCATATCCACCCCCATAACCCCCATATCCCCCCCATATCCACCCCATATCCACCCCCATAACCCCCATATCCCCCCCATAACCCCCATATCCACCCCATATCCCCCCCATAACCCCTATATCCCCCCCATAACCCCCCATAACCCCCATATCCACCCCATATCCCCCCCATAACCCCCATATCCCTCCCCATATCCCCCCCATAACCCCCATATCTACCCCATATCCCCCCCATAACCCCCATATCCCTCCCCATATCCCCCCCATAACCCCCATATCCCCCCCATATCCACCCCCATAACCCCCATATCCCCCCCATATCCCCCCCATAACCCCCATATCCCTCCCCATATCCCCCCCATAACCCCCATATCTACCCCATATCCCCCCCATAACCCCCATATCCACCCCCATATCCCCCCCATAACCCCCATATCCCCCCCATATCCCCCCCATAACCCCCATAACCCCCATATCCCCCCCATATCCACCCCCATAACCCCCATAACCCCCATATCCCCCCCATATCCTTCCCCATATCCCCCCCATAACCCCCATAACCCCCATATCCCTCCCCATATCCCCCCCATAACCCCCATACCCCCCCCATATCCCCCCATACCCCCCCCCCCCATACTGAGCCCCCCTCTATTCCCGCAGCTCTCCGACCCGGGTTCGGTTCCTGGGTCCGGACTCCTCGGCCTCCCATAGCGGGTAACGTCATGCCCCCCCCAACCCCCCCACCCCAAATAAGGGGGGCTTATGGGGCCTACCCCATATGGGGCGCTATGGGGTTTATCGCACCCTAAGCTTGCACATGGCTGGGTTTCTATTGGGTTCCTGCTCAGTGTTGGAGGTGGGAAGTGTTAATGGGATGGGGGGGGGTCTCTGAGTTGGTTACCCCCCCCCCCCCCCCTAAAGCCCCTCCCCCATATAGGATTTCCCAACCGGAGCGCCAAGATGGCCGCCCTGAACGACCCCGACCCCCCCAGAGACCCCAGAACACGGAACTGCAGCTCATGGGCAGCAGCAAGGTGAGAAATGGGGGGGGGGCTGCAGGGGGGATATAGGGTCAGAACCCCCCCCCATGAGAGCACTCGAATGGCCCCATGGGGGGGGGTCTACAGGGTTATAAGGGGGGGGGGGTCTGCAGGGTTATGGGGGGGTGTCTGCAGGGTTATAATGGGGGGGGGGGGTCTGCAGGGTTATGGGGCCGGCACCCCCCCACTGAGAGCAACGGGGGGGGGGGGTCTGCAGGGTTATAAGGGGGGGGGGTCTGCAGGGTTATGGGGCTGGCACCCCCCCCTATGAGAGCACCGGGGGGGGGGGGGCTGCAGGAGGGATATAGGGTCAGAACCCCCCCCCCCCAATGAGAGCACTGGGGGGGGGTCTGCAGGGTTATAAGGGGGGGGGTCTGCAGGGTTATGGGTGGGGGTCTGCAGGGTTATAAGGGGGGGGGGGTCTGCAGGGTTATAAGGGGGGGGGTCTGCAGGGTTATAAGGGGGGGGGGGTCTGCAGGGTTATAAGGGGGGGGGGCCTGCAGGGTTATGGGTGGGGGTCTGCAGGGTTATGGGTGGGGGTCTGCAGGGTTATAAGGGGGGGGGTCTGCAGGGTTATGGGGTCGGCACCCCCCCATTGAAAGCACCGTGGGGGGGTCTGCAGGTTATAAGGGGAGGGGTCTGCAGGGTTATGTGGGGGGGGGTCTGCGGGGTTATGGGGGGAGGGGTCTGCAGGGTTATAAGGGGGGGGGTCTGCAGGGTTATGGGGTCGGCACCCCCCCATTGAAAGCACTGCGGAGGGGTCTGCAGGGTTATAATGGGGGGGGTCTGCAGGGTTATGTTGGGGGGGGTCTGCAGGGTTATAATGGGGGGGGTCTGCAGGGTTATGTTGGGGGGGGTCTGCAGGGTTATAATGGGGGGGGTCTGCAGGGTTATGTTGGGGGGGGTCTGCAGGGTTATAAGGGGAGGGTCTGCAGGGTTATGGGGCCGGCACCCCCCCATTGAAAGCACCGGGGGGGGGTCTGCAGGGTTATAAGGGGAGGGGTCTGCAGGGTTATGGGGGGGGGTCTTCAGGGTTATGGGGACAGCACCCCCCCCTATGAGAGCACCGGGGGGGGGGGGCTGCAGGAGGGATATAGGGTCAGAACACCCCCCATGAGAGCACTCGAATGGCCCCATGGGGGGGCTGCAGGGTTATAAGGGGGGGGTCTGCAGGGTTATGGGGTCGGCACCCCCCCTATGAGAGCAACGGGGTTGGGGGGGGTCTGCAGGGTTATAAGGGGAGGGTCTGCAGGGTTATGGGGCCGGCACCCCCCCATTGAAAGCACCGCGGGGGGGTCTGCTGGGTTATAGGGGGGGGGGTCTGCAGGGTTATAAGGGGAGGGGTCTGCAGGGTTATAAAAGGGGGGGGTCTGCAGGGTTATGGGGCCGGCACCCCCCCCATTGAAAGCACCGCGGGGGGGTCTGCAGGGTTATAAGGGGAGGGGTCTGCAGGGTTATGGGGCTGGCACCCCCCCATTGAGAGCAATGGGGTCGGGGGGGTGGGGTCTACAGGGTTATGGGGGGGGTCTTCAGGGTTAAAAGGGGGTGGGTCTGCAGGGTTATGGGGCTGGAACCCCCCCCTATGAGAGCACCGGGGGGGGGGGCTGCAGGAGGGATATAGGGTCAGAACCCCCCCCCCAGTGAGAGCACTGGGGGGGGGTCTGCAGGGTTATAAGGGGGGGGGTCTGCAGGGTTATGGGGTCGGCACCCCCCCATTGAAAGCACTGCGGAGGGGTCTGCAGGGTTATGGGGGGGGTCTGCAGGGTTATAAGGGGGGGGTCTGCTGGGTTATAAGGGGAGGGGTCTGCAGGGTTATGGGGTCGGCACCCCCCCCAATTGAGAGCACCGGGGTGGGGGTCTGCAGGGTTATGGGGCTGGCACCCGCCCTATGAGAGCAACGGAGGGGGGGGGGGTCTGCAGAGTTATAAGGGGGGGGGTCTGCAGGGTTATGGGGCCGGCACCCCCCCCATAAGAGCACCGGGGGAGGGGGGCTGCAGGAAGGATATAGGGTCAGAACCCCCCCCCCCAATGAGAGCACTGGGGGGGGTCTGCTAGGTTATGGGGGGGGGTCTGCAGGGTTATGGGGCCGGCACCCCCCACTGAGAGCAACGGGGGGGGGGTGTCTGCAGGGTTATAAGGGGGGGGGTCTGCAGGGTTATGGGGTCGGCACCCCCCCATTGAAAGCACCGCGGGGGGGTCTGCAGGGTTATAATGGGGGGGTCTGCAGGGTTATGGGGTCAGCACCCCCCCCATAAGAGCACCGGGGGGGGGCTGCAGGAGGGGTATAGGGTCAGAACCACCACCCCCCCCCCATGAGAGCACTCGAATGGCCCCATGGGGGGGCTGTAGGGTTATAAGGGGAGGGGTCTGCAGGGTTATGGGGTCGGCACCCCCCCATTGAGAGCAATGGGGTCGGGGGGGTGGGGTCTACAGGGTTATTGGGGGGGGTCTGCAGGGTTATAAGGGGAGGGGTCTGCAGGGTTATGGGGTCGGCACCCCCCCATTGAGAGCAATGGGGTCGGGGGGGTGGGGTCTACAGGGTTATTGGGGGGGTCTGCAGGGTTATAAGGGGAGGGGTCTGCAGGGTTATAAGGGGGGGGGTCTGCAGGGTTATAAGGGGGGGTCTGCTGGGTTATGGGGGGGGCAATCTGCAGGGTTATATGCGGGGGGGTCTGCAGGGTTATAAGGGGAGGGGTCTGCTGGGTTATAAGGGGGGGGGTCTGCAGGGTTATATGGGGGGGTCTGCTGGGTTATGGGGGGGGCAGTCTGCAGGGTTATATGGGGGGGGTCTGCAGGGTTATGGGGTCGGCACCCCCCCATTGAGAGCAATGGGGTCGGGGGGGTGGGGTCTACAGGGTTATGGGGGGGGTCTGCAGGGTTATTTTGGGGGGGGTCTGCAGGGTTATGGGGCTGTTATCCCCCCCCTTAAAGCACCAGAATGGCTGCCAATGGGGATGAGATGGGGGGGGTGCGTTATGGGGGGGTCTGCAGGGCTATAGGGCCCTCACCCCCCCCCCCAAGTGTATCTGAATGGCTGCTGAGGGGGGGGGGTCTGCAGGGCTATAGGGCTGCCCCCCCCCATATACCCCATATAGAGCCCCCAACATGGCCGCCGGGGGGGGGGGGGGTCTGCAGGGCCATCACCCCCCCATGGTCACGGGGGGGTGGGATGTGATGCCGTTGCCGTGTTACCGGGCCGGGCTGGCAGCCTGGGCTGCGGCTGTTGCTGCGGATACACGGGGGGGGGGGGAGGAGAATAAAAGGGGGGGGGGCGAATCCCGTACCCGGCACCGGCTGGAACCACGCGGGGGGTCCAATAGAATCATCCCCCCCCCCCAAACAGTGTCTGTGTCAGAACTTCGAAGGGGGGGGGTAAAACGGGGGGGGCACGGAGCTGTTTGGGGTGTGTATGGTAAAGGGGGGGGGTCTCTTCCTCACCCCCCCCATACACCGTCTATGTCAGCCCTTTAAAGGGGGGGGTCTCTTCCTCACCCCCCCCCCCCCCACTGTCTGTGTCAGCCCCTTTGAATGGGGGGGGGCACGGAGCTGCCTGTTGTGTGTATAGTAATGGGGGGGGGGTTTCTTCCTCACCCCCCCCCATCTACCGTCTGTGTCAGCCCCTTTAAATGGGGGGGGCACGGAGCTGCCTGTTGTGCGTATAGTAAGGGGGGGGTCTCTGCATCAACCCCCCCCCTCACTATCTGTATCAGCCCTTTGAAGGGGGGGGTCTCTTCCTCACCCCCCCCCCCAACCGTCTGTGTCAGCCCTTTGTATGGGGGGGGGGCACGGAGCCTTATTACCTATGTTGTGTGTATAGTAAAGGGGGGGGGTCTCTTCCTCACCCCCCCCCCCCACCCACTGTCTGTGTCAGCCCTTTAAAGGGGGGGGGGTCTCTTCCTCACCCCCCCCATCCACCGTCTGTGTCAGCCCCTTTGAATGGGGGGGGGGCACAGAACTGCCTGTTGTGTGTATAGTAATGGGGGGGGGGGTCTCTACCTCCCTCCCCCCTACTGTCTGTGTCAGCCCTTTAAAGGGGGGGGGGAGGTCTGTTCCTCACCCCCCCCCCACCCACCGTCTGTGTCAGCCCCTTTAAAGGTGGGGGGGGGTGTTTATGGAGCTGCCCGTTGTGTGTATAGTAAATGTGGGGGGGGGTCTTTGCTTTGCTATGTGGTGGGGGGGGGTCTCTGCACGCTGCATGGCTCTCTCTGCCCCCCCCCCCCCTCTCTCTCTCTGCAGTCGGTCGCCCCCCCCTCTCGGCCCGACCCCCCCGCCCGGCCGCTCCCACCCGACCCTTTAACCAAGGTAACAACACCCCCAACGTTGGGGGGTGGTCAAGAGGGGGGGGGTCCCTTTCTTATTCCCCCCCCCCACGACCCCCTCCACGACCCCCCCACCTCCATCCTCCTATTGGCTGCTGCATGTTCTATGCACGACCTCACAGCTCCTCCGGGGGGGGGGAGGGGGGGGCACTAAGGACCAGCCCCCCCCCCATGAACCCCCCCCCTTTCTCCATACCCCCCCCACCCCATTAACCCCATAGGACACCCATGTAACCCCTATAACCCCACTGCATGAACCCCCCCCCCCCCACAAATGGGAGGCTCAGCCCCCCCCCCCCACCAGCTCTTTCTGCCCAGGCCCCCCCCTCGGACAGGCCGCCCCCCCCCACCCGCCCTCTGCCTGCGGACCCCCCAGCACTGAGCATGCAGGTAACAACAGCATGGCAATATGGGGCTGAAACATTAACCCCCCCCCAAAGACCCCCCCTCCCCATCTCAGGGTATTGGGGGGGGGGGTGGTTTGGTCCCCCCCATCCCCTCTGGGGGGGGGGTCAATGTATATAAATGAGCTTTGACACCCCCCCCCCCCATCCATCTCCTCACAGTCCTCAGGTCCCATTAAACCCCCCCCACCCCGACGGCCGCTGCCTTTGGACCCCCCCGGGCCCCCCCGTATTGAGCCCCCCCCCGGGCAGCCACTTGTCGCTGTTGTGCCGACCAGGTGAGAATAAGGGGGGGAGGTCTGGGGGGGGGGTCAGGGCTGTAAAGTGAAGGGGAATGGGGAGGGGGGGGCAGAGGGAGTACAGTGTAAATGGGGGCTGTGGGGGGGGGGCAATAGGGGTGCATGGGGGGGGCTGCTGTGAGATGGGGGGAGCAATGGGGGAGCATGGGGGGGCTGCGATGAGATGGGGGTGGCCGCTGTGAGATGGGGGCTCAATAGGGGTACATGGGGGGGGGGGGGGGGGGCGCTGCTGTGAGATGGGGGGGGGCAATAGAGGAGTATTGGTGGGGTAATAGGGGAGCATGGGGGGGGGGCAATAGGGGAGTATTGGGGGGGGCAATAGGGGTGCATGGGGGGAGGCTCCTGTGATGGGGGGGCAATAGGGGAGCATGGGGGGCCAATAGGTGTGTATGGGGGGGAGGCTGCTTTTAGACGGGGGGAGCCAATAGGGGAGTATGGGGGGGGATAATAGGGGAGCATGAGGGGGGCTGCCATGAGATGGGGGGGCAATGGGGGTGCATGGGGGGGGCAATAGAGGTGCTTGGGTGGGGGGGGCTGCTGTGAGACGGGGGGGCAATGGGGGTACATGGAGGGGGGGGGCTGCTGTGAGTTGGGGGGGGCAATAGGGGATGCAATGGGGGGGGCTGCTGTGAGATGGGGGGGGCAATAAGGAAGCATGGGGGGCAATAGGGGAGCATGGGGGGGGCTGCTGTGAGATGGGGGGGGCAGTGGGGGTCCATGGGGGGGGCAATAGAGGTGCATGGGGGGGGCTGCTGTGAGATGGGGGGCAATAAGGAAGCATGGGGGGGGCTGCCATGAGATGGGAGGGCAATGGGGGTGCATGGGGGGGGGGGCGCTGCTGTGAGATGGGGGGGGCAATAGAGGAGTATTGGGGGGGGCAATAGGGGAGCATGGGGGGAGGCTCCTGTAATGGGGGGGCAATAGGGGAGCATGGGGGGGCCAATAGGGGAGCATGTTGGGGGGGCTCCTGTGATGGGAGGGGCAATAGGGGAGCATGGGGGGGGCTGCCATGAGATGGGGGGGCTGCTGTGAGACGGGGGGCAATAGGGATGCATTGGGGGGGGGGCAATAGGGGTGGGTGCATGGGGGGGCAATAGGGGAGCATGGAGGGGGGGTTGCTGTGATGTGGGGGCAATAGGGGAGTATTGGGGGGGGCAATAGGGGAGCATTGGGGGGCTGCCATGAGATGGGGGGGGCAATGGGGGTACATGGGGGGGGCAATAGAGGTGCATGGGGGGGGGGGCTGCTGTGAGACGGGGGGGGCAATGGGGGTACATGGGCGGAGGGGGCTGCTGTGAGATGGGGGGGTAATAGGGATGGGTGCATGGGGGGGGGGATGCTGTGAGCCGGGGGGGCAATAGGGGAGCATGGGGGGGGCAATAGGGGAGCTTGGGGGGGGCAATAGGGGTGCATGGGGGGGCTGCTTTGAGATGGGGGGGCAATAGGGATGCAATGGGGGGGGGCTCCTGTGATGGGGGGGCAATAGGGGAGCATTGGGGGGGGGCAGTAAGGAAGCATGGGGGGAGGCAGTAGAGGAGTATTGGGGGGGCAATAGGGGTGCATGGGGGGCCAATAGGGGAGCATGAGGGGGCAATAGGGATGCAATGGGGGGGGGGGCAATAGGGGTGCATGGGGGGGGCTGCTTTGAGATGGGGGGGCCAGTGGGGGTGCATGGGGGGGGGGGGGGGAACCTATAGGGTTGCATGGGGAGTGGGGCAATGTGGGGGGGGCCTATAGGGGTGATTGGGGGGGGTCAATGGGGGGAGGACCTATAGGGTTGCATGGGGGGGGGGCTCCTGTGATGGGGGGGGCAGTAGGGTTGCATGGGGGGGGGTCGCTGTCCCTCCTGCCCCCTCCCCCCTCACTTCTCACTTCTCTCCCCCCCCCCAGGCCGGCACCGCAGCCCCCTGCAGACTCACTGCGCAAGGCCTGAGCGGGACCCAGGACCCCCCCCCATTTTATGCCCCCCCAGTTCCCCCCCCCCCAAATAAAGGGGCTTTGAGCCGCCTCCGTGCCGCTTCCTGGAGCCGGGGTGGGAGGAACTACATTTCCCAGCAGCCCTTGAGGCGCCGGCCGGAAGAACCGCCTTCTTAGGGCGGAAGTGGCTGCGGGGCGCCCCCTGGTGGCGTGTGGGGGTATTGCAATGGGAGATGGGATCGGGTTGGGGGGGGGGGGCGCCACCCCCGGATCCTCGTGGGCACGGACACGGGTGGGGGGGGCACGGTGTGTTGGGGGGGGGGGGCGTGAAGGGTCTACGGACCCCAATGCAGCATATTGGGGGGGGGGCCGGTCTGAGCCCCCACGTGTGGGGCTGGGATGGGGGGGGGGTCGGTGTTTAACGGGGACCGGGGGGGGGGGGGGCATGGAGGGGGTGTTATGGGGTCTGTGGGGTGATTGGGTCGGGATGGGGGGGTTCGGTTCGGTTCTGATGTGGGGAGGGGTCCCCATCCTTGGGGGGGGCACCGGGACCCAACCGGGGTGGGGGGTCGGTAGCAGCGGAGCTTCGGGTCGGGCAGCACCGGGTACCGGTAGAACCACGTTCCCGTTGTGTTGGGCCGGAGGTTCGGTGCTGTTCGAGGTGCCGGTACCGGCTCCGGGTGGTGTTCGGTGTCCGGTACCGGCCGCTCACGGGAAGCTCCCGGTCACTGATTCTCGGTACCGAGCTCAGCACCGAGTTCGTCCTGTCGGTCCCGTAGGTACCCGAAGGTGAGCGGTTCGGTACCGGCCCATCATTCCCGGTATCACTCGGTACCAGCCCATCATTCCTGGTATCATTCGGTACTGGCCCATCATTCCCGGTATCACTCGGTACCGGGTCATCATTCCCGGTATCTCTCGGTACCGGGCCGTCGGTACTGGTATCACTCGGTCCCGGTCCGTCAGTCCCGGCCCATCATTCCCGGTATCACTCGGTCCCGGTCCGTCGGTTCCGGTATCACTCGGTCCCGGTATATCTTGGTCCCGGTCCGTCGGTCCCGGTATCACTCGGTCCCGGTATATCTTGGTCCCGGTCCGTCGGTTCCGGTATCACTCGGTACCGGGCCGTCGGTACCGGCCCATCATTCCCGGTATCACTCGGTCCCGGTCCGTCGGTTCCGGTATCACTCGGTCCCGGTATATCTTGGTCCCGGTCCGTCGGTCCCGGTATCACTCGGTACCGGGCCGTCGGTACCGGCCCATCATTCCCGGTATCACTCGGTCCCGGTCCGTCGGTCCCAGTCCATCATTCCCGGTATCACTCAGTCCCATCCCATCATTCCCGGTATCTCTCGGTCCCAGTCCGTCGGTACTGGTATCACTCGGTCCCGGCCCATCGTTCCCGGTATCACTCGGTACCGGGCCGTCGGTACCGGCCCATCATTCCCGGTATCACTCGGTCCCGGTATCACTCGGTACCGGCCCATCATTCCCAGTATCACTCGGTCCCGGTCCGTCGGTCCTGGTATCACTCGGTCCCGGTATCACTCGGTCCCGGTCCATCATTCCCGGTATCACTTGGTCCCGGTATCACTCGGTCCCGGTCCATCATTCCCGGTATCACTTGGTCCCGGTATCACTCGGTCGGTACCAGTATCGGTCCCGTTCCGTCGGTTCCGGCCCATCATTCCCGGTACCACTCGGTCCCGGTATCTCTCGGTCCCGGTATCACTCGGTCCCGTTCCGTCGGTCCCGGCCCATCATTCCCGGTATCTCTCGGTCCCGTTCCGTCAGTCCCGGTATCACTCGGTCCCGGTATCACTCGGTCCCGTTCCGTCGGTCCCGGTATCACTCGGTCCCGTCCCATTATTCCCGGTACCACTCGGTCCCGGTATCTCTCGGTCCCGGTCCATAATTCCCCCCCCCCCCCCAAAGGGTTAACGTCTCTCCCGAAGTTGCCGGGCGGTGTCTCTGTTCGGATTGGCCCGAAGTTGCCGGGGCGGGGCGGCTCGGACCGGGCCGTGCCGTGCTGTACCGTACCGGGCCGCCCCCCCCCCCCAGGGCCCCCGCCCCCCGTCGCCCCCTCCCCGTCGTCCGGCGGCGGAGCCATGCGCCCCGCTCCGCTGCTCGGGCTGTTGCTTTGGGTTCCGTTGTTTTGGGTTCCGCCGCCTCCGGTTCGGGGCCGCCGTCACGGAGTCTATTGGAACGGGAGTAACCCCAGGTAAAAAAAAAACCGGGCGGTACCGGAACCGAATCGAACCGAATCGGGTTGTTCTTTGTGTGAGATCGGGATCAGAACGATTCGGTGCTGTTCTAACCGGTTCCGTTTACGTTGATTTAAGTCCGGTACCTGAGACCGGACCGGAACCGACACCGAACCGAACCGACGGGAGGGACCGGGAGCGGGGAGGTGTGTGTGTGTGTGTGGGGGGGGTTGGACGGTACCGAACCGCGGGGGTTCGGGGTGAGCTCCGGTGGTACCGGGAGGAGGCGGAGGTCGGTCCCGGTGACGCCGTGGGGCACCTCCCGGTGACGCGGAGGTGACGGGGAACACGTTTATATTAAGGGGGGGGGGGGGGTTTGTTTTGGACCGGACCGAACCGAACCCCCCCGGCCCGGTTCGTCCGGTTCGTCTCCGGGTGGCACCGACCCCCCCCATATACACACACACACACAGCGACCCCCATTGGATTCAATGGGGGGCAATAAGGGGGGGGGGCGATGGAGCATCTCTGTCCCCACGGCTGCGACTTGGGGGGTCGTTGTGGTGCCACCCCCCCCCACCTCCATCCCATTTGGGGGGGGGTCTGTGCTCACCTCATCCTTTAACCCCCCCCCCCCCATTAACTCTTGGCCTCCTCCATTTTAGGCTTTCAAAGGCTCGAGGACACCGAGTTGGGGGGGGGGTGGTTAAAGGTGGGGGGGGGGTCTGAGCTGGGGGGGGGGGGTCCTGAAGGGGCTTTGACCCCCCCACAAGAGGGTGAGTGGGGGGAGATGGGAATGGGGGGAGATGGGGGGGGGCACACCTGTAGAACAGCGCTGCTGCCTCTTTAAGGTGGGGGGGGGCTGTGGGCACTGAGTCCTCCAGCAGCTCGGGGTGGAGGTGGGGGCTGCTCGACCCCCCCCACACTGAGGGTCAGGCTGGGCGCTGTGACCCCCCCCCCCCCTTTGTAGCCCCCCCCCCCAATTCGGAGCTCGCTCCGTGTTCAGACCCGTCCCGGCCGGAGGCAGCAGCGCCGGGTGATGCTCTGAGTCAGCTCCGGTTCAATGAGACCCCCCGGCCATTATGGGGGGTGGGCAATGGGGGGGGGACCCTCTTTGGGGTCGCAGCTCCTATTGGGTTGGGGGTCTCAGCCCCTCTTTGGCTTCACAGCTCCTATTGGGGTCTCAGCCCCTATTGGGGGGTCTCAGCCCCTCTTTGGGTTTACAGCCCCTATTTGGGGATCACAGCTTCTATTGGGGGTCTCAGGCATATGTGGGGTCTCAGCTTCTGTTGGGGGTCACAGTCCCTATTTGGGGTCTAAGAGCCTCTTTGGGGTCACAGCCTCTATTGGGGTCTCAGCTCCCATTTGGGGTCTCAGCTTCTATTGGGGGTCACAGCCCCTATTTGGGGTCTCAGCTTCTATTGGGGGTCACAGCCCCTATTTGGGGTCTCAGGCCCTATTTGGGTCTCAGCCCCTCTTTGGGGTCGCAGCTCCTATTGGGGGTCTCAGCCCCTATTGAGGGTCACAGCCCCTATGTGGGGTCTCAGCTCCTATTGGGGTCACAGCCCCTATTGGGGGCCCTTCTTTGGGGTCTCAGAGCCTCTTTGGGGTCACAGCTCCTATTGGGTTGGGAGTCGCAACCCCTATTGGGGGTCTCAGTCCCTATTGAGGGTCACAGCTCCTATTGGAGTCTCAGCCCCTATTTGGGGTCTCAGCCCTCTTTGGGTTTACAGCCCCTATTGGGAGTCACAGCCCCTATTTGGGGTCACAGTCCCTATTTGGGGTCTCAGCCCCTATTTGGGTCTCAGCTCCTATTGGGGTCTCAGCCCCTATTGAGGATCACAGCCCCTCTTTGGGGTCTCAGCCCTTATTGGGATCACAGCTTCTATTGGGGGTCACAGCCCCTTTTGGGGGTCTCAGCTTCTCTTAGGGGTCTCAGCTCCTATTTGGGGTCTCAGAGCCTCTTTGGGGTCTCAGGTCCTTTTGGGGTCTCAGCCCCTATTGAGGATCACAGCTTCTATTGGGGGTCTCAGCCCCTCTTTGGGGTCTCAGCCCCTTTTGGGGGTCGCAGCCCCTATTGAGGATCACAGCTTCTATTGGGGGTCTCAGCCCCTCTTTGGGGTCTCAGCTCCTATTTGGGGTCTCAGCCCCTCTTTGGGGTCTCAGCCCCTATTTGGGGTCTCAGCCCTTATTGGGATCACAGCTTCTATTTGGGGTCTCAGCTCCTATTTGGGGTCTCAGAGCCTCTTTGGGGTCACAGCTCCTATTTGGGGTCACAGCTCCTATTTGGGGTCTCAGGCCCTATTTGGGTCTCAGGCCCTATTGAGGATCACAGCTTCTATTGGGGGTCTCAGCCCCTATTGGGGTCTCAGCCCTATTGGGGTCTCAGGCCCTATGTGGGGTCTCAGCTTCTCTTTGGGGTCACAGTCCCTATTTGGGGTCTAAGAGCCTCTTTGGGGTCACAGCTTCTATTGGGGGTCTCAGCTTCTATTGGGAGTCTCAGCCCCTCTTTGGGGTCTCAGCTCCTATTTGGGGTCTCAGCCCCTCTTTGGGGTCTCAGCCCTTATTTGGGTCTCAGGCCCTATTGAGGATCACAGCTCCTATTGGGGTCTCAGCCCCTCTTTGAGGTCTCAGCTTCTGTTGGGGGTCACAGCCCCTATTTGGGATCTCAGCTTCTATTGGGGGTCTCAGCCCCTATTGGGATCTCAGCCCCTATTTGGGGTCACAGCCCCTATTGGGATCTCAGCCCCTCTTTGGGGTCTCAGGTCCTTTTGGGGTCTCAGCCCCTATTGAGGGTCTCAGCTCCTATTTGGGGTCTCAGCCCCTCTTTGGGGTCTCAGCTCCCATTTGGGGTCGCAGCTCCTATTGGAGTCTCAGCCCCTATTTGGGGTCTCAGCCCCTCTTTGGGTTTACAGCCCCTATTGGGAGTCACAGCCCCTATTTGGGGTCTCAGCCCCTATTTGGGTCTCAGCTCCTATTGGGGTCTCAGCTCCTATTGGGGTCTCAGCCCCTATTGAGGATCACAGCCCCTATTTGGGGTCTCAGCCCCTATTTGGGTCTCAGCTCCTATTGGGGTCTCAGCCCCTATTGAGGATCACAGCCCCTATTTGGGGTCTCAGCCCCTCTTTGGGTTTACAGCCCCTATTTGGGGTCACAGTCCCTATTTGGGGTCTCAGCCCCTCTTTGGGGTCTCAGTCCCCATTTGGGGTCTCAGCCCCTATTGAGGATCACAGCCCCTATTTGGGGTCTCAGCCCTTATTGGGATCACAGCTTCTATTGGGGGTCACAGCCCCTTTTGGGGGTCTCAGCTTCTCTTAGGGGTCTCAGCCCCTATTGGGGGTCTCAGCTCCTATTTGGGGTCTCAGAGCCTCTTTGGGGTCACAGCTCCTATTTGGGGTCTCAGCCCCTATTGAGGATCACAGCTTCTATTGGGGGTCTCAGCCCCTCTTTGGGGTCTCAGCTTCTATTGGGGGTCAAAGTCCCTATTTGGGGTCTAAGAGCCTCTTTGGGGTCACAGCTTCTATTGGGGTCTCAGCCCCTATTGGGGGTCTCAGCTCCTATTTGGGGTCTCAGAGCCTCTTTGGGGTCACAGCTCCTATTGGGGGTCACAGCCCCTATTTGGGATCTCAGCCCTTATTGGGATCACAGCTTCTATTGGGGGTCTCAACCCCTTTTGGGGTCTCAGACCCTATTTGGGTTCACAGCTCCTATTAGGTTGGGGGGTCTCAGCTTCTCTTTGGGGTCTCAGCCCCTATTAGGGGTCATAGCCTCTCTTTGGGGTCACAGCTCCTATTGGGTTGGGGGTTCCAACCCCTATTGGGGGTCTCAGCCCCTATTGGGGGTCACAGCTCCTATTGGGGGTCACAGCTCCTATTGGGGGTCACAGCTCCTATTGGGGTCTCAGCTCCTATTTGGGGTCTCAGCCCCTATTTGGGTTCATAGCCCCTATTTAGGGTCACAACCCTTATTTAGGGTCACAGCCCCTCTTTGGGTTTACAGCCCCTATTTAGGGTCTCAGCCCCTATTTGGGGTCTCAGCTTCTATTGGGGGTCTCAGCCCCTCTTTGGGGTCTCAGCCCCTATTTGGGGTCTCAGCCCCTATTGAGGATCACAGCTTCTATTGGGGGTCTCAGCCCCTATTGGGGATCACAGCTTCTATTGGGGGTCTCAGCCCCTATTGGGGATCACAGCTTCTATTGGGGGTCTCAGCCCCTCTTAGGGGTCTCAGCCCCTTTTGGGGGTCTCAGCCCCTATTTGGGGTCTCAGCTTCTCTTAGGGGTCACAGCCCATCTTTGGGGTCACAGCCCCTATTTGAGGTCTCAGGCTCTATTTGGGTTCACAGCTCCTATTGGGTTGGAGGTCACAACCCCTTTTGGGGGTCTCAGCCCCTCTTTGGGGTCACAGCTTCTATTGGGGGTCTCAGCTCCTATTTGGGGTCTCAGCCCCTATTGGGGGTCTCATCCCCTCTTAGGGATCATAGCCCCTCTTTGGGTCACAGCTCCTATTGGGTTGGGGGTTACAACCCCTATTTGGGGTCACAGCCCCTATTTGGGGTCATAGCCCCTATTTGGGTCACAGCCCTTTATTTGGGGTCTCAGCTCCTATTGGGTTGGGGGTCACAGCCCCTATTAGGGGTCTCAGCCCCTCTTTGGGTTCATAGCCCCCCTTTGGGGTCCCCACTTGCCCCCCACCCCTTCATGTCACCAGGGCCGGGCCTGACATCGTGTGTGTGTGTGGGGGGGGGGGTTGGCCACATTATGGGGCGGGGGGGGGGGGGGGGGTGGGATCTTTGTCCCCCATTCATCTCCATCGGGCTGCACTTAATGGGAACTGACGGCTCCCAATGACCACAACCCCCCCCTATGGGGCGGGCAGGCGTGGGGTCAATGACCGGGATGGGGGGGGTCTAGGCTTATAATGGGGGGGGTCTTGAACCAACCCCCCCCCCATATTGATTTATAGGTTCCTACAGGACGATTATTCCATCCAAGTGTCCATCAACGACCACGTCGATATTTACTGCCCCCATTACTCGGCTCCCACCCCGTGGGCCGAGAGTTTCACGTTGTTTATGGTGGATGAGGACGGTTACCGGGATTGTACCGACACCCCCGGAGCCTTTAAACGTTGGGAGTGTAAAAACCCGTTTGCTCCGTTTGTACCCGTTCGGTTCTCTGAGAAGATCCAAAGATACACCCCGTTCTCATTGGGCTTCGAGTTCATGCCGGGGGGGACTTACTATTATATATGTGAGTGGGGGGGATGGGGGGGTATTGAGGGGGGGGGGGAGTGGGGGTTGGGGGGGGGGCTGGGTGTATTTGGGGGGGGGGGCTTGAGGTAGGGGGTGGGGGGCTTGAAGTGGGGCAGGTGGGGTTGGGGTTGGTTGGGGTTGGGGTGGGGGGGCTGGGTGTATTTGAGGGTGGGGGGTCTTGAAGTGGGGGGCAGGTGGGGTTGGGGTTGATTGGGGTTGGGGGGCTGGGTGTATTTGGGGGGGGGGGCTTGAGGTAGGGGGTGGGGGGCTTGAAGTGGGGCAGGTGGGGTTGGGGTTGATTGGGGTTGGGGTGGGGGGGCTGGGTGTATTTGGGGGGGGTGCTTGGGGTGGGGGGGATTTGGGGTAGTGGGAGTCTTGAGGTGGGGGGGAGGTGGGGTTGGGGTTGATAGGGTTTGGGGTAGGGGGGGTCTTGAAGTGGGGCAGGTGGGGTTGATTGGGTTTGGGGTGGGGGGGACTGGGTGTATTTGAGGGTGGGTGGTCTTGAAGTGGGGTGCATGTAGGGTTGGGGATGATGGGGTTTGGGGTCTTGAAGTGGGGTCTTGTAGTGGGGTGCATATAAGGTTGGGGTAGGGGGGGTCTTGAGGTGGGGGGCAGGTGGGGTTGGGGTTGATTGGGGTTGGGGTGGGGGGGCTGGGTGTATTTGGGGGAGGGGCTTGAGATGTGGGGGGGTCTTGAAGTGTGGGGCAGCCTGGGTGTGCTGGGTTGGGATGGAGGGGGTTTGGGGGGGGGTCTTGAGGTGGGGGGCAGGTGGGGTTGGGGTTGATTGGGGTTGGGGTGGGGAGGGCTGGGTGTATTTGAGGGGGGGGCTTGAAATGGAGTGTATATAAGGTGGGGTTGATTGGGGTTGGGCTTGGGCTTGGGGTGGGGGGCAGGTGGGGTTGGGGTTGATTGGGGTTGGGATGTGGGGGCTGGATGTATTTGGGGGGGGCTTGAAATGGGGGCAGGTGAGGTTGGGGTTGGGGTTAATTGGGTTTTGGGGTGGGGGGTTCTTGAAGTGGGGGGCAGGTGGGGTTGGGGGTTGGGGTTGATTGGGTTTGGGGTGGGGGGGCTGGGTGTATTTGGGGGGAGGGCTTGAAGTGGGGTGTATATAGGGTTAGGGATGATTGGGTTTGGGGGGGAGACTTGGGGGGGGGTCTTGAAGAGGTGGGGGGCAGGGGCAGGTGGGGTTGGGGTTGATTGGGGTGGGGGGGGGCTGGGTGTATTTGGGGAAGGGCTTGAGGTAGAGGGTGGGGGGCTTGACGTGGGGAAGGTGGGGTTGATTGGGTTTGGGGTGGGGGGTGGCTGGGTGTATTTGGGGGGGGCTTGAAATGGGGAGGGGTCTTGAGGTGGGGGGCAGGTGGGGTTGGGGTTGATGGGGTTTGGGGTGGGGGTGGCTGGGTGTATTTGGGGGGGGGAGGGGGGTTGAAATGGGGGGGAATATAGCATTGGGGTTGATTGGGTTTGGGATGGGGGGGATCTTGAGGTGGGGGGGGGCTTGAGGTGGGGGGGCAGCCTGGGTGTGCTGGGTTGGGGGGGGGTCTTACACTGGGGGGTCTCCATACAGCCGAGGGGGGGGGCGCGCCCTGCCTGGCTCTGTGCCTCCCCCCCCCCCCCCCCCCCCGGTGGGTCTCGGAGGTGGTTCCGGTACCGGACCCCCCCCAACAGCCGTTCTAACCCCCCCCCCCCCAGCCGTGCCCACCCCCCGGGAGCGCCGGGCGCTGCCTGAAGCTGCGAGTCTCCGTCTGCTGCAAAACGTCCAGTGAGGCCGGGGGGGGCGGGGGTGTAAATGGGGGTCGGGGGGGCAGCTGGGGGTCCGGAGGTTCGAGTGGGGGTCTGAAGTGTGGGTGGGGGTCCAGTGGTTTGGGTGGGGGTCCAAAGGTTCGGGTGGGGGTCCGGAGGTTCGGGTTGGGGTCCGGGTGTATGAATGGGGTCCGGGGGTGCACTTGGGGTTCTGGAGGTTCGGTTGGGGGTCCGGCTGTATGAATGGGGATCCAGAGGTTCGGGTGGGGGGTCCGGGGGTCCAGTTGGGGGTCCAGAGGTTCGGGTCGGGGGTCCAGTTGTAGGAATGGGGGTCTGGGGGTTCGGGTCGGGGTCCAAAAGTATGTGTGGGAGATGGGGGGTTCGGGTCCAGGTATATGGATGGGGGTCCGGGGATGCAGTTGGGGGTCCAGAGGTTCGGGTGGGGGTCTGGAGGTTCGGGTGGGGGTCAGAGGTTCGGGTGGGGGTCCAGTTGTAGGGATGGAGATACAGAGGTTCAGGTGGGGGTCCAGACGTTCGAGTGGGGGTCCAGAGGTTCGGGTGGGGGTTCGGAGGTTCGGATGGGGGTTCGGAAGTACGTGTGGGGGTCTGGAGGTTCGGGTGGGGTTCGGAGGTTCGAGTGGGGGTCAGAGGTTCGGGTGGGGGTCCAGTTGTAGGGATGGGGATACAGAGGTTCGGGTGGTGGTTCCGGTGGGTCCAGTTGCGGTTCCGGCTGTTCCGGGTCACCCCGTTGTGTAGTTCTGACTCTTTTTGGTTCCGTTTCAGCTCCAGACCCGCTGACCGAGGTCCCGAACTCGCAGCCCCGTGGGAGGGGGCGGCCGGAGGGTGAGTGACGGGGGGGGGGGCG
>NW_028189103.1:0-44116 GCF_054131305.1 Coturnix japonica | reverse complement strand
GTAATGGGGGTATATGGGGTAATGGGGGGCTATGGGGTGAATGGGGTAATGGGGGTTATGGGGTGAATGGGGGCTAATGGGGTAATGAGAGGATATGGGGGATATGGGGTAATGGGGGGCTATGGGGTAATGGGGGTTATGGGGGGATATGGGGTAATGGGGGTTATGGGGGATATGGGGGTAATGGGGGTATGGGGTGAATCTGATGTATGGGGTAAATGGGGGTAATAGGGGCTATGGGGGTATGGGGTGAATGGGGGGATATGGGGGTATGGGGTAATGGGTGCTATGGGGGTAATGGCGGCTATGGGAGCTATAGGGATAATGGGGGTAATGGGGCGTATTGGGGTAATGGGGGCTATGGGGTTATGGGGGACAATGGGAGCAATGGGGCTATGGGGTGAATGGGGGGATATGGGGTAATGAGGACTATGGGGTGAATGGGGGGATATGGGGGGCTATGGGGTAACGGGGGCTATAGGGGGAATGGGGGTAATGAGGGGTAGTGGGGGTAATAGGGGCTATGGGGGGATATGGGGCTATAGGGGTTATGGGGGCTATAGGGGTTATGGGGGCTATGGGGGTAATGGGGGCAATGGGGATCAATGGGGTTGTTATGGGGCTGTTGTGGGGCTGTTATGGGGCTGCTATGGGGCTGTACATATGGGGCCATTATGGGGCTGCTATGGGGCTGTACATATGGGGCCATTTTGGGGTTGTTATGGGGCTGTTATGGGGCAGTTATGGGTCCATCCTTATGGGGCTGTTATGGGGCAGTTATGGGGCAGTTATGGGTCCATCCTTATGGGGTTGTTATGGGGCTGTTATGGGGCAGTTATGGGTCCATCCTTATGGGGTTGTTATGGGGCTGTTATGGGGCAGTTATGGGTCCATCCTTATGGGGTTGTTATGGGGCTGTTATGGGGCAGTTATGGGGCTGTACTTATGGGGTTGTTATGGGGCTGCTATGGGGCTGTACTTATGGGGCTGTACTTATGGGGTTGTTATGGGGCTGCTATGGGGCTGTACTTATGGGGCTGCTATGGGGCGGTGCTATAGGCCCTGGCTGCGCAGGACGGGCTCTATAGGGTCCGTGTGTCCAGTGGGGCCGGATTCGTCTCGTCCTTCGTCAGAGCGGTCAGTGACCCCATAGACCCCATAGATCCCATTGAGACCCCATAGATCCCATAGGGACCCCATAGATCCCATAGATCCCATAGGGACCCCATAGATCCCATAGGGAACCCAGTGACCCCATAGATCCCATAGATCCCATAGGGACCCCATAGATCCCATAGGGACCCCAGTGACCCCATAGATCCCATAGGGACCCCATAGATCCCATAGATCCCATTGAGACCCCATAGATCCCATAGGGACCCCAGTGACCCCATTGATCCCATATGGACCCCATAGATCCCATAGATCCCATTGAGACCCCATAGACCCCATAGGGACCCCATAGATCCCATAGGGACCCCAGTGACCCCATAGATCCCATAGGGACCCCATAGATCCCATAGATCCCATTGAGACCCCATAGATCCCATAGGGACCCCATTGACCCCATAGATCCCATTGACCCGCATTGATCCTATTGACCTCATTGACCCTGTTGATCCCATTGACCCCATTGATCCCATTGACCCCATTACCCCCATATCCCCCCATTACCCCCATAGCCCGCATTACCCCCATAGCCCCCAATACCCCCATTACCCCCATAATTACCCCCATTAACCCCATAGCCCCCATAAGCCCCATAGTCCCCCATAGTCCGCATTCCCCCCATTGCCCCCATTGACCCTATAGCCTCCAATACCCCCATTACCCCCATTACCCCCATTACCCCCATAGCCCCCATCACCCCCATAGCCCCCATTACCCCTATTGACCCCCATTACCCCCAATAGCCCCATTACCCCTATTGACCCCATAGCCCCCATAATCTCCATAACTCCCATTACCCCCAATAGCCCCATTAACCCTATTGACCCCAATATCCCCAATACCCCCAATACCCCCATAGCCCCCATTCCCCCCCATTAACCCTATTGACCCCATAGCCCCCAGTACCCCCAATACCCCCATTACCCCCATAGTCCCCATTGCCCCCCATTAACCCTATAGCCTCCAATACCCTCATTACCCCCAATAGCCCCATTAACCCTATTGACCCCATATCCCCCACTGACCCTATTACCCCCATATCCCCCATTACCCCCATAGCCCCCATAACCCCATTGACCCTATTACCCCCATAGCCCCCATTGACCCCCATTACCCCCAATACCCCCATAGCCCCCATTACCCCTATATCCCCCATTGACCCTAATACCCCCATTATCCCCAATACCCCCATTAACCCTATTGACCCCAATACCCCCATTACCCCTGTAGCCCCCATAGCCCCCATCACCCCCATTACCCCCATTACCCCCATTACCCCCATTAACCCCATAGCCCTCATTACCCCCATTGACCGCATTACCCCCATTACCCCCATATCCCCCAATACCTCCATTACCCCCAATACCCCCATTACCCCCATTAACCCCATAGCCCTCATTACCCCCATTAACCCTATTGACCCCATAGCCCCCATTACCCCCAATACCCCCATTACCCCCAATACCCCCATTACCCCCATAGCCCCCATATCCCCCATTGACCCTATTGACCCCATTACCCCCAGTACCCCCATTACCCCCATAGCTTTTATTACCCCCATAGTCCCCATAGCCCCCATATCCCCCACTGACCCTATTACCCCCATATCCCCCATTACCCCCATTACCCCCATATCCCCCATTGACCCTATTACCCCCATATCCCCCATTGACCCCATTCCCCCCATAGCCCCCATTACCCCCATTAACCCTATTGACCCCATTACCCCCATATCCCCCATTAACCATATTGACCCCATATCCCCCACTGACCCTATTACCCCCATATCCCCCATTACCCCCATTACCCCCATATCCCCCATTGACCCTATTACCCCCATATCCCCCATTGACCCCATTCCCCCCATAACCCCCATTACCCCCATTAACCCTATTGACCCCATAGCCCCCATATCCCCCATTACCCCCATATCCCCCATTGACCCCAATACCCCCATCACCCCCAATACCCCCATTCCCCCCATAGCCCCCATTACCCCTATATCCCCCATTAACCCTATTGACCCCATATCCCCCATTAACCCCATTACCCCCATATCCCCCATTGACCCCATTACCCCCATTACCCCCATTACCCCTATTGCCCCCATATCCCCCATTGCTGCCCCATTCCCCGCAGTGCTCCCTGCTGGAGTCCCACCTATCCGACCATATTTCCCTTCACCTGGACGTGGCTGGTCACGTGGTGGCTGTGGGGCTGGTGCCGCTATGGGGCGGCTGCCACGGCCGCCATGTTGGGGACGGGGACCTGCAGGGCTTCAACAGCAGCGTCACATTGACGTACCCACAGCAGGCGGCTGTGTGAGTATGGGGGATATAGGGGGATATGGGGGATATGGGGTCATTGGGGGTAATGGGGTCAATAAGGGTAATGGGGGTATTGGGGGTAATGGGGTCAATGGGGGATATGGGGGTATAGGGTCAATGGGGGATATGGGGGCAATAAGGGTAATGGGGGCTATGGGGGGAATGGGGGCTATGGGGGTAATGGGGAGTAATGGGGGTAATGGGGGCTATGGGGGTAATGGGGTCAATAAGGGTAATGGGGGCTATGGGGTCAATAAGGGTAATGGGGGTAATGGGGGCTATGGGGTCAATAAGGGTAATGGGCGTATAGGGGGTAATGGGGGCTATGGGGGTAATGGGGGCTATGGGGGTAATGGGGGCTATGGGGGTAATGGGGGTAATGGGGTCAATGGGGGCTATGGGGGTAATGGGGGCTATGGGGGTAATGGGGGTAATGGGGTCAATGGGGGCTATGGGGGTAATGGGGGCTATGGGGGCTATGGGGGTCAATGGGGGTATTGGGGGCTATGGGGGTAATGAGGGTAATGGGGGTATAGGGTCAATGGGGGCTATGGGGTCAATGGGGGTAATGGGGGCTATGGGGTCAATGGGGGATATGGGGTTATAGGGTCAATGGGGGATATGGGGGTATAGGGTCAATGGGGGATATGGGGGCAATAAGGGTAATGGGAGCTATGGGGGGAATGGGGGCTATGGGGGTAATGGGGCCAATGGGGGCTATGGGGGCAGTGGGGTAATGGGGGCTATGGGGGTAATGGGGGCTATGGGGGTAATGGGGGTAATGGGGTCAATAAGGGTAATGGGGGTAATGGGGGATATGGGGGTAATGGGGGTAATGGGGGTATTGGGGGCTATGGGGCTATTGGGGGTAGTGTGGGTTATGGGGGCTATGGGGGTAATGGGGGCTATGGGGGTAATGGGGGCTATGGGGTTAATGGGGGTATTGGGGCTATGGGGGTAATGGGGGATATAGGGGCTATGGGGTAAATAGGGGTAATGGGGGCTATGGGGGTAATGGGGGTTATAGGGTCAATGGGGGATATGGGGGCTATGGGGTCAATGGGGGATATGGGGTTATAGGGTCAATGGGGGATATGGGGGCTATGGGGGATATGGGGGTAATGCAGGTATTGGGGGTAATGGGGGCTATGGTCGTAATGGGGGCTATGGGAGTAGTGGGGGTTATGGGGGTATTGGGGGAAGTGGGGGTGATGGGGCCAATGGAGTAATGGGGGCAATGGGGGGTAATGGGGGTAATGGGGGGTAATGGGGGCTATGGGGGTAATGGGGGATATGGGGTATATGGGGTTATAGGGTCAATGGGGGATATGGGGGCTATGGGGTCAATAAGGGTAATGGGGGTAATGGGGGCTATGGGGGTAATGGGGGTAGTGGGGGTAATGGGGGCTATGGGGGTAATGGGGTCTATGAAGGTAATGGGGGTATTGGGGGCTATGGGGCTATTGGGGGTAGTGTGGGTTATGGGGGCTATGGGGGTAATGGGGGTAATGGGGGCTATGGGGGTAATGGGGGTTAATGGGGGATATGGGGGTAATGGGGGCAATGGGGGGCTATGGGGGTAATGGGGTATATGGGGTTATAGGGTCAATAGGGGTAATGGGGGCTATGGGGTCAATAAGGGTAATGGGGGTATAGGGGGTAATGGGGGCTATGGGGGTAATGGGGGCTATGGGGGCAATGGGGCAATGGGGGTAATGGGGGTAATGGGGACTACAGGGGTATTGGGGGCTATGGGGGTAATGGGGGTATTGGGGCTATGGGGGATATGGGGGCTATGGGGTCAATAGGGGTAATGGGGGGCTATGGGGGATATGGGGTTATAGGGGCAATGGGGGATATGGGGTTATAGGGTCAATGGGGGCTATGGGGTTATAGGGTCAATGGGGGCTATGGGGTTATAGGGTCAATGGGGGATATGGGGTTATAGGGGTAATGGGGGATATGGGGTTATAGGGGCAATGGGGGATATGGGGTTATAGGGTCAATGGGGGATATGGGGGCTATGGGGTCAATAAGGGTAATGGGGGCTATGGGGGGAATGGGGGCTATGGGGGTAATGGGGGTAATGGGGAGTAATGGGGGTAATGGGGGTAATGGGGTCAATAAGGGTAATGGGGTTAATGGGGGTAATGAGGGTAATGGGGGCTATGGGGGCAATGGGGGCTATGGGGGTAATGGGGGTTATAGGGTCAATGGGGGTTATGGGGGTAATGGGGACTATGGGGGTATTGGGGGCTATGGGGGTAATGGGGGTATTGGGGGTATTGGGGGTTATGCGGGTATGGGGGGCTATGGGGGTAATGGGGGTAATGGGGGCTATGTGGGTAATGGGGGCTATGGGGTATATGGGGTTATAGGGTCAATGGGGGATATGGGGGCTATGGGGGTAATGGGGGTATTGGGGGCAATGGGGCTATGGGGGTAATGGGGGTAATGGGGACAATGGGGGTAATGGGGGCTATGGGGGTTATGGGGGTTAATGGGGGCTATGGGGGCTATGGGGTCAATAAGGGTAATGGGGGTATAGGGGGTAATGGGGGCTATGGGGGCTATGGGGTCAATAAGGGTAATGGGGGTATAGGGGGTAATGGGGGCTATGGGGGATATGGGGTCAATAAGGGTAATGGGGGTAATGGGGGTAATGGGGGTATTGGGGTAATGGGGGTAATGGGGAGTATTGGGGGTTATGGGGTCAATGGGGGATATGGGGTTATAGGGTCAATGGGGGATATGGGCTTATAGGGTCAATGGGGGCTATGGGGTCAATAAGGGTAATGGGGGTAATGGGGGCTATGGGGGTAATGGGGGCTATGGGGGTAATGGGGGTATTGGGGGCTATTGGGCTATTGGGGGTAGTGTGGGTTTTGGGGGCTATGGGGGTAATGGATGTAATGGGGGTTAATGGGGGCTATGGGGTTAATGGGGGCTATGGGGGTAATGGGGGGTAATGGGGGCTATGGGGGTAATGGGGGATATGGGGTATATGGGGTTATAGGGTCAATGGGGGATATGGGGGCTATGGGGTCAATGGGGGTATTGGGGCTATGGGGGTAATGGGGGCTATAGGGTCAATGGGGGATATGGGGGGCTATGGGGGTAATGGGGGTATTGGGGGCTATGGGGCTATTGGGGGTAGTGTGGGTTATGGGGGCTATGGGGGTAATGGGGGCTATGGGGGCTATGGGGGTCAGTGGGGGTAGTGGGGGTAATGGGGGCTATGGGGGTAATGGGGGTAATGGGGGTATTGGGGGCAATGGGGTCAATAAGGGTAATGGGGGTATAGGGGGTAATGGGGGCTATGGGGGTAATGGGGTTATAGGGTCAATGGGGGTAATAGGGGCTATGGGGGCTATGGGGGCTATGGGGGTATTGGGGGTAATGGGGGTATTGGGGGATATTGGGGTAATGGGGGCTATGGGGGTAATGGGGGTAATGAGGGTAATGGGGTCATTAGGGGTAATGGGGGCTATGGGGGTAATGGGGGCTATGGGGTAATGGGGGCTATGGGGGTAGTGGGGAGTAATGGGGGCTATGGGGTCAATAAGGGTAATGGGGGTAATGGGGTCAATAGGGGCAATGGGGGCTATGGGGGTAATGGGGGTATTGGGGGTAATGGGGGCTATGGGAGTAATGGGGGTAATGGGGGCTATAGGGTCAATTGGGGATATGGGGGCTATGGGGTCAATAAGGGTAATGGGGGTATTGGGGGATATTGGGGTAATGGGGGCTATGGGGGTAATGGGGGTAATGAGGGTAATGGGGTCATTAGGGGTAATGGGGGCTATGGGGGTAATGGGGGCTATGGGGTAATGGGGGCTATGGGGGTAGTGGGGAGTAATGGGGGCTATGGGGTCAATAAGGGTAATGGGGGTAATGGGGTCAATAGGGGCAATGGGGGCTATGGGGGTAATGGGGGCTATGGGGGTCAATGGGGGTAATGGGGTCAATAGGGGCAATGGGGGCTATGGGGGTAATGGGGGCTATGGGGGTCAATGGGGGTAATGGGGGTTATGGGGGTTAATGGGGGCTATGGGGGCTATGGGGTCAATAAGGGTAATGGGGGTATAGGGGGTAATGGGGGCTATGGGGGCTATGGGGTCAATAAGGGTAATGGGGGTATAGGGGGTAATGGGGGCTATGGGGGATATGGGGTCAATAAGGGTAATGGGGGTAATGGGGGTAATGGGGGTATTGGGGTAATGGGGGTAATGGGGAGTATTGGGGGTTATGGGGTCAATGGGGGATATGGGGTTATAGGGTCAATGGGGGATATGGGCTTATAGGGTCAATGGGGGCTATGGGGTCAATAAGGGTAATGGGGGTAATGGGGGCTATGGGGGTAATGGGGGCTATGGGGGTAATGGGGGTATTGGGGGCTATTGGGCTATTGGGGGTAGTGTGGGTTTTGGGGGCTATGGGGGTAATGGATGTAATGGGGGTTAATGGGGGCTATGGGGTTAATGGGGGCTATGGGGGTAATGGGGGGTAATGGGGGCTATGGGGGTAATGGGGGATATGGGGTATATGGGGTTATAGGGTCAATGGGGGATATGGGGGCTATGGGGTCAATGGGGGTATTGGGGCTATGGGGGTAATGGGGGCTATAGGGTCAATGGGGGATATGGGGGGCTATGGGGGTAATGGGGGTATTGGGGGTATTGGGGGCTATGGGGCTATTGGGGGTAGTGTGGGTTATGGGGGCTATGGGGGTAATGGGGGCTATGGGGGCTATGGGGGTCAGTGGGGGTAGTGGGGGTAATGGGGGCTATGGGGGTAATGGGGGTAATGGGGGTATTGGGGGCAATGGGGTCAATAAGGGTAATGGGGGTATAGGGGGTAATGGGGGCTATGGGGGTAATGGGGTTATAGGGTCAATGGGGGTAATAGGGGCTATGGGGGCTATGGGGGCTATGGGGGTATTGGGGGTAATGGGGGTAGTGGGGGTTATGGGGGTATTGGGGGGAATGGGGGTTATGGGGATATGGGGGCTATGGGGGTATTGGGGTCAATAAGGGTTTGGGGGTAATGGGGGCTATGGGGTCAATAAGGGTAATGGGGGCTATGGGGGTAATGGGGGTATTGGGGGTAATGGGGGCTATGGGAGTAATGGGGGTAATGGGGGCTATAGGGTCAATTGGGGATATGGGGGCTATGGGGTCAATAAGGGTAATGGGGGTATTGGGGGATATTGGGGTAATGGGGGCTATGGGGGTAATGGGGGTAATGAGGGTAATGGGGTCATTAGGGGTAATGGGGGCTATGGGGGTAATGGGGGCTATGGGGTAATGGGGGCTATGGGGGTAGTGGGGAGTAATGGGGGCTATGGGGTCAATAAGGGTAATGGGGGTAATGGGGTCAATAGGGGCAATGGGGGCTATGGGGGTAATGGGGGCTATGGGGGTCAATGGGGGTAATGGGGCTGATGGGGAGTATTGGGGGTAATGGGGGTAATGGGGACTATGGGGACTATGGGGGTATTGGGGTCAATAGGGTTAATGGAGCTATTGGGGGCTATGGGGGTAATGGGGGCTATGGGGGCTATGGGGTCAATAGGGTTAATAGGGGGGAATGGGGACTATGGGGTTAATGGGGGCTATGGGGGTATTGGGGTAATGGGGGCTATGGTCGTAATGGTGGCTATGGGGGTAATGGGGTTAATAGGGTTAATGGGGCTATGGGGGTAATGGGGGGTATAGGGGGTAATGGGGGTAATGAGGTCAATAAGGGTAATGGGGGTTATGGGGCTATGGGGGTAATGGGGGTCAATGGGAGTATTGGGGGTAATGGGGATATGGGGGCTCTGGGGGTAATGGGGGTAATAAGAGCTATGGGGGTAATGGATGTAATGGGGTCAATAGGGGCTATGGGGCTAATGGGGGCTATGGGGGTGATGGGGGTAATGGGGGCTATGGGGTCAATGGGGTCAATGGGGGTAATGGGGGCTATGGGGGTTGATGGGGGCTATGGGGTGATGGGGGTATTGGGGGCTATGAGGGTCAATAGATGTCAATGGGGGCTATGGGGGTAATGGGGGCTATGGGGCTATGGGGGCTATGGGGTTCATTTACCCCCCCCCAATCCCCCCAGCCCCTATAATGAGGGCAATGTGGGGTCATTTACCCTATACCCCCCATTTACCCTATATCCCCCATATAACCCCATATCCCCCATATAACCCCATATCCCCCATATAACCCTATATCCCCCATTAACCCTATATCCCCCATATAACCCTATAACCCCCATTAATTCTATATCCCCCATATAACCCTATATAACCCTATATCCCCCATATAACCCTATATAATCCTATATCCCCCATATAACCCCATATAACCCTATATCCCCCCTATATCCCCCATATAACCCTATATAACCCTATATCCCCCATATAACCCTATATAACCCTATATCCCCCATATAACCCTATATCCCCCATATAACCCCATATAACCCTATATCCCCCATATAACCCTATATCCCCCATATAACCCCATATAACCCTATATCCCCCATATAACCCTATATCCCCCATATAACCCCATATAACCCTATATCCCCCATATAACCCTATATAACCCTATATCCCCCCTATATCCCCCATATAACCCTATATAACCCTATATCCCCCATATAACCCTATATAACCCTATATCCCCCATATAACCTATATAACCCCATATCCCCCCTATATCCCCCATATAACCCTATATAACCCCATATCCCCCCTATATCCCCCATATAACCCTATATAACCCTATATCCCCCATATAACCCCATATACCCCCATATAACCCCATATAACCCCATATAACCCCATATAACCCCATATAACCCTATATCCCCCCTATATCCCCCATATAACCCTATATCCCCCCTATATCCCCCATATAACCCTATATAACCCTATATCCCCCATATAACCCTATATCCCCCCTATATCCCCCATATAACCCTATATAACCCTATATCCCCCCTATATCCCCCATATAACCCTATATCCCCCATATAACCCCATATAACCCTATATCCCCCATATAACCCTATATCCCCCATATAACCCCATATAACCCTATATCCCCCATATAACCCTATATCCCCCATATAACCCCATATAACCCTATATCCCCCATATAACCCTATATCCCCCATATAACCCCATATAACCCTATATCCCCCATATAACCCTATATAACACTATATCCCCCATATAACCCCATATAACCCCATATAACCCTATATAACCCTATATCCCCCATATAACCCTATATAACCCTATATCCCCCATATAACCCCATATAACCCTATATAACCCTATATAACCCCATATAACCCTATATCCCCCATATAACCTCATATCCCCCCTATATCCCCCATATAACCCCATAGCCCCCCTATATCCCCCATCTAACCCTATATAACCCCATATCCCCCATGTAACCCTATATAACCCTATATCCCCCATATAACCCTATATAACCCTATATCCCCCATATAACCCTATATAACCCTATATCCCCCATATAACCCTATATAACCCTATATCCCCCATATAACCCTATATAACCCTATATCCCCCATATAACCCTATATAACCCTATATCCCCCATATAACCCTATATAACCCTATATCCCCCCCAGCCCCGAGACCGCCGCCTTCATCCGTCACCTGGAGCAGGAACAGGCTCAACGTGCCCGGACCCCCCAGGAGCAGCGCTCCTTCTTTGCTAAATACGTAAGGAGACCCCCCCCAAAATGACCCCAAACCCCCCCATATTAAACCCTATAACCCCCCCACAACACACACAGACCCTCAGGAGCCCCCCAAGACCCCCATAATGCCCTCAAACCCCCCCAAATCCCCCCATATCCCCCCCAAATCCCCCCTAATTCACCCCAAAACCATCCCTCCCCCCCCCCAAAGACCCCCCAACCCCCCCCCATATTAACCCCTAAACCCCTTACCCACCCCACAGCCCCTCAGGACCCCCCTATGACCCATCAGGACCCCTCCAAGACCCCCATAATGCCCTTAAACCCCCCCAAATCCCCCCTAAATCCCCCCCAATTTACCCCCCCCAGCCCCATAAAACCCCTTAAAGACCCCCCCCAAAAGACCCCCCAACCCCCCCCATATTAACCCCTATAGCCCCATACCCACCCCACAGACCCTAAGGACCCCCCCTATGACCCATCAGGACCCCCCCAGGACCCCCATAATGCCCTCAAACCCCCCAAATCCCCCCTAAATCCCCCCCAATTTACCCCCCCCAGCCCCATAAAACCCCTTAAAGACCCCCCCCAAAAGACCCCCAACCCCCCCCATATTAAACCCTATAACCCCTACCCACCCCACAGACCCTAAGGAGCCCCCCCAGGACCCCCATAATGCCCTCAAACCCCCCCAAATCCCCCCTAAATCCCCCCTAATTCACCCCAAAACCATCCCTCCCCCCCCCAAAAGACCCCCCACCCCCCCCCCATATTAACCCCTATAACCCCATACCCACCCCACAGCCCCTTAAGACCCCCCCTATGACCACTCAGGACCCCCCCAGGACCCCCATAATGCCCTCAAACCCCCCAAATCCCCCCTAAATCCCCCCCAATTTACCCCCCCCAGCCCCATAAAACCCCTTAAAGACCCCCCCCAAAAGACCCCCAACCCCCCCCATATTAACCCATATTAACCCCCCTCCCCACCCCACAGCCCCTCAGGACCCCTCCAAGACCCCCATAATGCCCTCAAACCCCCCCAAATCCCCCCCAATTTAACCCTTCCCCCCCCCATGAACCCTAAAACCCTTTAAAGACCCCCCCCAAAAAGACCCCCCAACCCCCCCCATATTAAACCCTATAACCCCATACCCACCCCACAGACCCTTAAGACCCCCCCTATGACCCCCATAATGCCCTCAAACCCCCCCAAATCCCCCCTAAATTCCCCCTAAATCCCCCCCCCTTAAGGTCCCTAAAGCCACTTAAAGACCCCCCCCAAAAGACCCCCCAACCCCCCCCATATGAACCCCTATAACCCCACAGCCCCTCAGGACCCCCCAAGGCCCCCATAATGCCCTCAAAGCCCCCCAAATCCCCCCATATCCCCCCCAAATCCCCCCTAATTCACCCCAAAACCATCCCTCCCCCCCCCAAAGACCCCCACCCCCCCCCCATATTAACCCCTATAACCCCATATCCACCCCACAGACCCTAAGGACCCCCCCTATGACCCATCAGGACCCCCCAAGACCCCCATAATGCCCTAAACCCCCCCAAATCCCCCCCAAATCCCCCCTAATTCACCCCAAAATCATCCCCCCCCCCAAAAAGACCCCCAACCCCCCCATATTAACCCCTATAACCCCATACCCACCCCACAGCCCCTCAGGACCCCCCAAGACCCCCATAATGCCCTTAAACCCCCCCAAATCCCCCCTAAATCCCCCCCAATTTACCCCCCCCAGCCCCCTAAAGCCCCTTAAAGACCCCCCCAAAAGACCCCCAACCCCCCCCATATTAACCCCTATAACCCCCCCACAACACACACAGCCCCTCAGGACCCCCCCAGGACCCCCATAATGCCCTTAAACCCCCCCAAATCCCCCCCAATTTAACCCTTCCCCCCCCATGAACCCTAAAACCCTTTAAAGACCCCACCCCAAAAGACCCCCAATCCCCCCCATATTAACCCCTAACCCCCTACCCACCCCACAGACCCTTAAGACCCCCCCTATGACCACTCAGGACCCCCCCAGGGACCCCCATAATGCCCTCAAACCCCCCAAATCCCCCCCAAATCCACCCTAAATCCCCCCCCTTAAGGTCCCTAAAACCCCTTAAAGACCCCCCCCAAAAGACCCCCCAAGGTCCCCCATATTAACCCCTATAACCCCATACCCACCCCACAGACCCTCAGGACCCCCCTATGACCCCCATAATGCCCTCAAACCCCCCCAGATCCCCCCCAAATCCCCCCTAATTCACCCCCAAAACCATCCCTCCCCCCCCAAAGACCCCCAAGCCCCCCATATTAACCCCTATAACCCCCTACCCACCCCACAGCCCCTCAGGACCCCCCCAGGACCCCCATAATGCCCTCAAACCCCCCCAAATCCACCCCAAATCCCCCTTAATTCACCCCAAAACCATCCCCCCCCAGACCCCCCTTGTCCCATATTGGGTGGGGGTCCCATATTATTGCCACCCCTCCCCAGACCCGTCTTGTCCTTTATTAGGGGGAGGGTCCCATATTATTGCCCCCCCCCCCATTATTTCTTCCCCACCCCCAGACCCCCCATGTCCTATATTAGGGGGGGGGTCCCATATTATTGCCCCCCCCCCCCATTATTTCTTCCCCACCCCCAGACCCCCCATGTCCTATATTAGGGGGGGGGTCCCATATTATTGCCCCCCCCCCCAGACCCCCTTGTCCTATATTGGGGGGGGGTCCCATATTATTGCCACCCCCCCCCCCAGACCCCTCTTATCCTTTATTACGGGGGGGTCCCATATTATTGAGCCCCCCCCCCTAATATTTCTCCCCCCCCCCAGACCCCCCCTTATCCTTTATTAGGAGGGGGGTCCCATATTATTGCCCCCCCCCCAGACCCCTCTTGTCCTTTATTAGGGTGGGGGTCCCATATTATTGAGCCCCCCCCCCAGACTTATTGAGTCCCCCCCCCCAGACCCCTCTTGTCCTATATTGGGGGGGGTCCCATATTATTGCCCCCCCCCCCCCCAGACCCCCCTTATCCTTTATTAGGGGGGGGGTCCCATATTATTGCCCCCCCCCCCCCAGACCCCCCATGTCCTATATTGGGGGGGGGGTCCCATATTATTGCCCCCCCCCCCCCAGACCCCCCATGTCCTATATTGGGGGGGGGTCCCATATTATTGCCACCCCCCCCCCCCCCAGACCCCCCATGTTTTATATTGGGGGGGGGGTCCCATATTATTGCCCCCCCCCCCCAGACCCCCCATGTTCTATATTGGGGGGGGTCCCATATTATTGCCCCCCCCCCAGACCCCCCTTATCCTTTATTAGGGGGGGGGGGTCCCATATTATTGCCACCCCCCCCCAGACCCCTCTTGTCCTTTATTAGGGGGGGGGTCCCATATTATTGCCCCCCCGCCAGACCACTCTTGTCCTTTATTAGGGGGGGGGTCCCATATTATTGAGCCCCCCCCCCCCCCCATTATTTCTCCCCCCCCCATAATCCCCCTTGTCCCAAATTGGGGGGGGGAGGGGTCCCATATTATTGCCCCCCCCCCCAGACCCCTCTTGTCCTTTATTAGGGTGGGGGTCCCATATTGTTGAGCCCCCCCCCCTAATTTCTTTCCCCCCCCTTTTAGTGGATGTACATCATCCCCATCGTCCTGTTCCTCATGATGTCCGGAGCTCCCGATGGGGGGGGTCAAGGGGGGGGAGGAGCTGGGGGTGGGGGGGGTGGGGGGGGTCGGTGAGACCCCTCCCCTATTTATAACCCCCCCCCCCATATATGTGTATATGGGGATTGGAATAAAGCATTGACCCCCCCCCCCTTTATAATGTGTGTTATTGGGATGGGGGGGGTACAATTATAAGGGGGAGGGGCTTAATTGTGGGGGGGCGTGGCTTAGTGCAGTGGGCGGAGCTTGGGGGTGGAGTGGACCAATGGGAGATCGGTATGGCGGTGGGCGTGGCTTCGGTTTGTGGGCGTGGCCTGGGGGAGGGGTGAACCAATAGGAGGGCGATGTCTGTGTGGGCGTGGCCAGGGGCGGGGCTTAACTCAGTGGGCGGGGCTTAGTGTTGGTGTGGACCAATAGAAGGGCGATGACTTTGTGGGCGTGGCCAGGGGCGTGGCATAGTGTAGTGGACGGAGCTTGAGGGTGGGTTGGACCAATAGGAGGGCGATGGCTCTGTGGGCGTGGCTTCGGGTTGTGGGCGTGGCCTGAGGGAGGCATGAGCCAATAGGAGGGCGATGCCTGTGTGGGCGTGGCCAGGGGCGTGGCTTATTACAGTGGGCGGAGCTTGGGGGTGGGTTGGACCAATAGGAGAGCGATATGGCGGTGGGCGTGGCCAGGGGCGTGGCTTATTACAGTGGGCGGAGCTTGGGGGTGGGTTGGACCAATAGGAGAGCGATATGGCGGTGGGTGTGACCGGTGGGCGTGGCTTCGGGTTGTGGGCGGGGCTTGGGGGTGGGGTGGACCAATAGGAGTGTGACACTGGGGGTGGGCGTGGCTTCGGTTTGTGGGCGTGGCCTGGGGGAGGTGTGAACCAATAGGAGGGCGATGCCTGTGTGGGCGTGGCCGGTGGGCGTGGCTTATTACAGTGGGCGGAGCTTGTGGGTGGGTTGGACCAATAGGAGGGCGATGTCTGTGTGGGCGGGGCTGGGGGGGCGGGGCTTCGGGTTGTGGGCGTGGCCTGGGGGAGGCGTGAGCCAATACGAGGGCGATGGCTTTGTGGGCGGGGCCTGGGGCGTGGCTTAGTGCAGTGGGCGGGGCTTGTTGGTGGGTTGGACCAATAGGAGCACGGCTATGGGTTGGGCGTGGCCGGTGAGCGTGGCTTAACTCAGTAGGCGGAGCTTGGTGGGTGGGCTTAACCAATAGGAGAGCGAGGGCTGTATGGGCGTGGCTTATCGCAGTGGGCGGAGCTTGGGGGTGGTGTGGACCAATAGGAGATCGATGTGGCTGTAGGTGTGGCCGGGGGGCGTGGCTTCGGTTTGTGGGCGTGGCCTGGGGGAGGTGTGAACCAATAGGAGGGCGATGCCTGTGTGGGCGTGGCCGGTGGGCGTGGCTTATTACAGTGGGCGGAGCTTGTGGGTGGGTTGGACCAATAGGAGGGCAATGTCTGTGTGGGCGGGGCTGGAGGGGGCGTGGCTTCGGGTTGTGGGCGTGGCCTGGAGGAGACGTGAGCCAATAGGAGGGCGATGGCTTTGTGGGCGTGGCCAGGGGCGTGGTTTAACTCAGTGGGCGGAGCTTGGGGGTGGGTTGGACCAATAGGAGGTCAATATGGCTGTGGGCGTGGCTGTGGGCGTGGCTTAGTGCAGTGGGCGGAGCTTGGGAGTGGGTTTAACCAACAGGAGGGCGATGTCTGTGTGGGCGTGGCCAGGGGCGGGGCTTAACTCAGTGGGCGGAGCTTGGGGGTGGGTTGGACCAATAGGAGAGCGGTATGGCGGTGGGCGTGGCCGGTGGTCGTGGATTCGGGTTGTGGGCGTGGCCTGTGGGTGGCATGAGCCAATAGGAGGGCGATGGATCCGTGGGCGTGGCCGGGGGCGTGGCTTAGCGCAGTGGGCGGAGCTTGGGGGTGGGGTGGACCAATAGGAGATCGGTATGGCAGTAGGTGTGGCAGGTGGGCGTGGCTTCGGTTTGTGGGCGGGTCTTGGGGGGTGGTGTGGACCAATAGGAGATCAGTATGGCGGTGGGCGTGGCCGGTGGGCGTGGCTTAGTGCAGTGGGCGGAGCTTGGGAATGGGGTGGACCAACAGGAGGGCGGAACAGTGGTGGGCGTGGCTTCGGGTTGTGGGCGTGGCCAGCGGGAGGCGTGAACCAATAGGAGGGCGATGTCTGTGTGGGCGTGGCCAAGGGGCGTGGCTTAACGCAGTGGGCGGAGCTTGGAAGTGGGTTTAACCAACAGGAGGGCGGTGTCTGTGTGGGCGTGGCCAGGGGCGGGGCTTAACTCAGTGGGCGGAGCTTGGAGGTGGGTTGGACCAATAGGAGAGCGACATGGCAGTGGGCGTGGCTGTGGGCGTGGCTTAGCGCAGTGGGCGGAGCTTGGGGGTGGGTTAGACCAATATGAGGGCGATGTCTGTGTAGGCGTGGCCAGGGGCGGGGCTGAGTGCAGTGGGCGGAGCTTGGGGATGGGGTGGACCAATAGGAGCGCGGCTCTGGTTTGGGCGTGGCTGTGGGCGTGGCTTAGTACAGTGGGCGGAGCTTGTGGGTGTGTTTAACCAATAGGAGCTCGTAGGTGTGTCCGGTGGGCGGAGCTTGTGTCCCCAGTGGGCGGAGCTTAAGGGCGGAGGCGCCGGAGCCGCCGGTCAAAGCTCCGGGGCCGCACCCGAAGGTACCAGGAATAAATGGGGGGGGGGGGGGGGGTGAGTGTGCAACGAGTGTGTAACGAGTGTGCAATGGGGGGGGGTGAGCGTGCAAGGGGGGGGAGAGAGGGGTTTAAAGAGGGGGATGGGGCCTTTTGTGGGGGGGTGCGGGGCGATGTGGGCGTGCAATGCACGGAGATGGGGGTGGGTGTGCAATGCACGAGTGTGGGCGTGCAAGGAGGCGTGCAAGGGAGGGGGGGTGTGCAGTGCACGCGGTGGGGGGGATAGGGGTGCAATGGGGGGGGGTAGGGGTGGGAATGTGGGGCTGGGGGGCCGTTGTGGTGCACGGTGAGTGTGCAATGAGTGTGCAAGGGGGATGGGATTGAGGGTGTGCAAAGCGCTGTGCGTGTGCAAGGAGCTGGGGGCGTGCAAGGAGATAAAGGGGGGGGATGGAAGGAGGGGGGGGGGGGTGATGCAAAATGGGATGCTCCGGGGGTGTGCAATGGAAACGAGAGCGGCGTGTAATGCAATGGGGGTGTGCAACGAGCCGGGGGCGTGCAATGCACGACGGGTGTGCAATGCAATGAGGGGGGTGCGATGCAATGAAGGGGGAGAGCCGTGCAACGGCGTGCAATGGAGTGCAATGGGGGTTGTGCAATGGGAGAGCGGCGTGCAATGCTATGGGGGGTGTGCAAAGCTCCGGGGGCGTGCAGTGCACGAGGGGTTTGCAATGCATTAAAGGGGAGCGACGTGCAACGCCGTGCAACGCCGTGCAATGCCGTGCAATGGCGTGCAATGCATTTAGGGGTTGTGCAATTGGGGAGCGGCGTGCAAAGGGCTGTGGGGGCGTGCGATGCAAAATGGGAGCGGCGTGCAAGTGCAAAGGCGGGGGGGGGGTGTGTGCAAGGGGAAGCGGGGGCGGCGTGCAATGCACGTGGGTGGGGTGTGTGTGTGTGCAATGCACGGGGATTGCAAAGCAAAGGAAGCAAAGGAGCGGCGTGCGATGCTATGGGGGCGTGCAATGCAAAAGGGGAACGGCGTGCAATGCGTTGAGGGTGTGCAATGCATGAGGGAAGGAGGTGTGCAATGCACGGGGCTGTGCAATGCACGTGGGGGGGTGTGAGTGTGCAATGCACGGGGATTGCAAAGCAAAGGAAGCAAAGGGGTGGCGTGCGATGCTATGGGGGCGTGCAATGCAAAAGGGGAACGGCGTGCAATGCGTTCAGGGTGTGCAATGCACAGGGGGTGTGTGTGCAATGCACGGGGCTGTGCAATGCACGTGGGGGGGGTGTGAGTGTGCAATGCACGGGGGGGTGCAAAGCAAGGGGAGCAAAGGATCGGCATGCAATGCTATGGAGGTGTGCAATGCGTGCAATGCATTGAGGGGTCTGCAGCGTGAAAGGAGAGTGGTGTGCAATGCACGGGGGGGGGGTTGCAATGCAAGGGGGTGTGCAATGCACGAGGGGGGATGCAATGCTTTGGGGGCGTGCAATGCAAAAGTGGAGCAGCGTGCAATGCAACTGGGGTGTGCAATGCACGTGGGTGGGGGATGAGAGCTTGCAATGCAAAAGGGGAGCAGTGTGCAATGTGTGCAATGCAACGAGGGTGTGCAAAGCAAAGAAATTGCATGCGATGCTATGGGGGCATGCAATGCAAAAGGAGAGCAGCGTGCAATGCGTGCAATGCATTGAGGGGGTCTGCAGCGTGAAGTGAGAGTGGTGTGCAATGCACGAGGGGGGATTGCAATGCAAGGGGGTGTGCAATGCACGGGGGGGGTTGCGATGCTTTGGGGGCGTGCAATGCAAAAGGGGAGCAGCGTGCAATGCAATTGGGGCGTGCAGTGCATGTGGGGTGTGTGTGCAATGGTTCGGGGGTGTGCAAAGCAAAGGAGCAGCATGCAATGCTATGGGGGCGTGCAATGCAAAAGGGGAGCAGCGTGCAATGTGTGCAATGCATTGAGGGTGTGCAAAGCTCTGGGGATCTGCAAAGCAAAAGGGGAGCGGTGTGCAATGCAATGCAATGCACGGGGGTGTGCAATGCACGAGGAAGGGGGGGTTGCAATGCAAAAGTAGAGCAGCGTGCAGTGCAGTGGGGGTGTGCAATGCACGTGGAGGGGGGGGTTGCAATGCACAAGGGGGTCTGCAATGCAAAGGGGGAACAGTGTGCAATGCACAAGGGGGGGTTGCAATGCATGGGGGTGTGTAAAGCACCGGGGTCTGCAGTGTGAAAGGAGAGTGGTGTGCAATGCACGGGGGTGTGCAATGCATGGGGGGGGTGGGATGCAATGCACGTGGGGGTGTGCAAGGCAAGGGAACGGCGTGCAATGCTATGGGGGCGTGCAATGCAAAAGGGGAACAGCGTGCAATGTGTGCAATGCATTGAGGGGTCTGCAGTGGGAGGGTGGTTTGCAATGCACGGGGGTGTGCAATGCACGAGGGGGGGTTTGCAATGCAAAAGTGGAGCAGCGTGCAATGCAATCGGGGTGTGCAATGCACGTGGGTGGGGGATGGGAGCTTGCAATGCAATAGGAGAGCAGCATGCAATGCATTGAGGGTGTGCAATGCACGGGGGTCTGCAGTGTGAAAGGAGAGTGGCGTGCAGTGCATGGGGGGATTGCAATGCTTTGGGGGCGTGCAATGCAAAAGGGGAACAGCGTACAATGCAATTGGGGCGTGCAATGCACGTGGGGTGTGTGTGCAATGGTTCGGGGGTGTGCAAAGCACAGGAGCGGCATGCAATGCTATGGGGGCGTGCAATGCAAAAGGGGAGCAGCGTGCAATGCACTGAGGGTGTGCAAAGCTCTGGGGATCTGCAAAGCAAAAGGGGAGCGGTGTGCAATGCAATGCAATGCACGGGGGTGTGCAATGCACGAGGAGGGGGGTGTGGTGCAAAAGTGGAGCAGCGTGCAGTGCGATCGGGGCGTGCAATGCACGTGGGAGTGGGGGGGGTTGCAATGCAAAAGTAGAGCAGCGTGTGGTGCTGTGGTGGCGTGCAATGCACGTGGGGGGTGTGCAGGGCTGGGGGGGTGAGCAGTGCAAGAGGAGACTGTGTGCAAAGCGATGGGGGTGTGCAATGCACGAGGGGTGTGCAAGGCAATGGGAGAACAGTGTGCAAGGCAATGGGGGCTGTGCAAAGCTATTGGGACCATGCAATGGAACTGGGGGCGTGCAATGCACATGGAGAGGCGGTGGGGGTGTGCAACGCTGCAAAGGGGTGTGCAATGCACAAGGGGTGTGCAATGCAAAGGCAGAGGAGTGTGCAAGGCAATGGGGGCCGTGCAAAGCTGTTGGGACCATGCAATGGAATTGGGGGCGTGCAATGCACATGGAGGGGTGGTGGGGGTGTGCAATGCTGCAGGGGTGTGTGCAATGCACAAGGGGTGTGCAATGCAAAGGCAGATGAGTGTGCAAGGCAGTGGGGGCCGTGCAAAGCTGTTGGGGCCATGCAATGGAATTGGGGGCGTGCAATGCACATGGAGGGGTGGTGGGGGTGTGTAATACTGCAAAGGGGTGTGCAATGCACAATAGGTGTGCAATGCAATGGGGGTGTGCAATGTGCAAGGGGTGTGCAGTGCAAGAGGAGGTTGTGTGCAAAGCGATGGGGGTGTGCAATGCACGAGGGGTGTGCGATGCAATGGGAGAGCAGCGTGCAAGGCAATGGGGGCCGTGCAATGGAATTGGGGGCGTGCAATACACGTGGCTGTGTGCAATGGTTTGAGTTGGGTGTGCAATGCACTGGGGGTGTGCAAAGCAAGATGAGAGCAATGTGGCAATGGGTCTGTGGGTGTGCAATGTACAAGGGGTGTGCAATGCAGAAGGTGACCGGTGTGCAATGCAATGGGGTCATGCAAAGCAAAATGAGAGCAGTGTGCAATGCACAAGAGAGGAGGTGTGCAGTGTGCAAGGGGTGTGCAATGCAGAAGGTGACCGGTGTGCAATGCAATGGGATCGTGCAATGGAAAAGGAGAGCAGCGTGCAATGCACAAGAGAGGGGGTCTGCAGTGTGCAAGGGGTGTGCAATGCAGAAGGTGACTGGTGTGCAATGCAATGGGGTCATGCAATGGAAAAGGAGAGCAGTGTGCAATGCACAAGAGAGGAGGTGTGCAGTGTGCAAGGGGTGTGCAATGCAGAAGGTTACTGGTGTGCAATGCAATGGGGTCGTGCAAAGCAAAATGAGAGCAGCGTGCAATGCACAAGCAGGGGTTGTTCAGAGCAAAATGGGGGGTAGCGTGCAATGCACAAGAGAGGGGAGTGTGCAATGCAAAGTGAGAGCAGTGTGCAATGCACAAGAGGGGTGTGCAATGCTCCAGGGTCATGCAAAGCAAAACGGGAGCAGTGTGCAATGCTCTGGGGGGTGTGCAAGGCAAAATGGGGGCAGTGTGCAATGCACAAGTGGGGGCGTGCAAAGCAAAACGGGAGCAGTGTGCAATGCTCTGGGGGGTGTGCAAGGCAAAATGGGGGCAGTGTGCAATGCACAAGTGGGGGCGTGCAATGCAAAGTGAGAGCAGTGTGCAATGCACCAGGAGTGTGCAATGCAAAACAGGAACAGGGTGCATCACCTTGGGGGTGTGCATTTGCACATGGGGTGTGCAATGCACGTGGGTTTTGTGTGCAAAGGGAAATGCGGGCAGCGTGCAATGCACAAGTGGGGGCATGCAATGCAAAGTGAGAGCAGTGTGCAATGCTCCAGGAGTGTGCAATGCAAAACAGGAACAGGGTGCATCACCTTGGAGGGTTGCATTTGCACGTGGGGTGTGCAATGCACGTGGCTGTTTGCAATGGTTTGAGTTGGGTGTGCAATGCTCTGGGGGTGTGCAAAGCAAAGTGGGAGCAGTGTGCAATGTTCTGGGAGTGTGTGTGCAATGCACAAGGGGTGTGCAAGGCAAAATGGGGGCAGTGTGCAATGCACAAGTGGGGGCGTGCAATGCAAAGTGAGAGCAGTGTGCAATGCACCAGGAGTGTGCAATGCACAACAGGAGCAGGGTGCATCACCTTGGGGGTTTGCATTTGCACGTGGGGTGTGCAATGCACGTGGCTGTTGTGTGCAAAGCGAAATGGGGGCAGGATGCAATGCGCAAGAGAGTGGGTGTGCAAAGCAAAGTGAGAGCAGTGTGCAATGCTCCATGAGTGTGCAATGCAAATCAAGGGCAGGGTGTATCAACGTGGGGGTGTGCATTTGCACATGGGGTGTTGGGGCACAAAGCTGCAATGGTGTGTAAGGGGGTGGGTGTGTAAGGCGTGAGTGTGCAAGGGGTGAGCGTGCAACGTGGGATGAGGGGGGAAATGTGGCCCTGAGTGACTTCAATTCTCCCCCCCTTTCAGTTGTGTTGCACTGCGTGGTGTGCAATGCACAATGGGTGTGCAATGTACTAGGAGTGTGCAAGGATTGAGAGCACACTGGGCACGGGTTGCTCGTGCATTGAGTGTGCAAAGTGTAATGAGCATGCAGTGTGCAAAGCTGGTGTGCATTGCACGTGCATTGCATTGCACACGTGCGTGTTGCTCTGCATGTGCACCATGCACTGTGTGTGCATTGCACGAGCGTTACGTGTGTGCTGTGTGTGCAACCTGGGTGTGTTGTGTGTGCAACATGCAGGGATCACACGTGCATTGCGTGTGCACCATGCATTGCACCGCGTGTGCATTGCATGTGCATCACATGTGTGCATTGCATTCCTTGTGCATCGTGTGCAAGTTGCATGTGCACCACACATTGCATTGCGTTCCATTGTGCATTGCACACGTGTTGTGCAGCGTGTGTTGCATTGCACTTGGACGTTGCATTGCACGCAGGTGCCTTGCACGCGTGTCGTTGCACGTTGCATTGGGCCTTGCACGCCTTCTGCATAGTGCATTGCACGTGGACGGTGCATTGCACAAGCATTGCACGGTGCCTTGCACGTTGGTGTGCATCACGCCTTGCACTCCTCTTGCACTCTGCATTGTGCATTGCTTTACACGTTGCATTGGGCCTTGCACGCCTTCTGCATAGTGCATTGCACATGGACGGTGCATTGCACAAGCATTGCACGGTGCCTTGCACGTTGGTGTGCATCACGCCTTGCACTCTGCACTGTGCATTGCTTTGCACGCTGCATTGCACTCCTTGTGCATTGCCTTGTTGGTGCATGTTGCATTGTGCTCTGCTTTGCACTTGTGCACGTCGCATTGTGCATTGCACTCCTGGTGCACGTTGTGTTGTGCATTGAACTCCTCCTGCACCTTGCACCATGCATTGCTTTGCACTGTGTTGCACACTTGCACACCTCATGCACACATTCACGCTCCTTGCACTCCACTTGCACTCCACTTGCACACTGCGCTGTGCATTGCACTCCTGTCGCACGTTGCACCATGCATTCCTTTAGCACACACAGTCTTGCTCCTTGCACTCCACTTGCACACACTGTGTTGTGCATTGCACACCTATTGCATGTTGCACCACGCATTGCTTTGCACCACGCCTTGCACTCCTAGTGCACACACAGTCTTGCTCCTTGCACTCCACATGCACACTGTGCTGTGCGTTGCACTCCTGTTGCACGTTGCACCATGCATTGCTTTGCACACACAGTCTTGCTCCTTGCACGCCACATGCACACGCTGTGTTTGCATTACACTCCTGTTGCACGTTGCACCATGCATTGCTTTGCACACACAGTCTTGCTCCTTGCACGCCACATGCACACGCTGTGTTGTGCATTGCACTCCTGTTGCATGTTGCACTATGCATTGCTTTGCACAGTGTTGCTTCTTGCACACCTCATGCACACATATCCTTGCTCCTTGCACTCCACTTGCACACTGTGCTGTGCATTGCACACCTATTGCACATTGCACCGTGCATTGCTTTGCACTGTGTTGCACACTTGCACACCTCATGCACACAGTCTTGCTCCTTGCACGCCACATGCACACGCTGTGTTTGCATTACACTCCTGTTGCACGTTGCACCATGCATTGCTTTGCACACACAGTCTTGCTCCTTGCACGCCACATGCACACGCTGTGTTGTGCATTGCACTCCTATTGCACCTTGCCCCGTGCATTCCTTTGCACACTCACTCTGGCTCCTTGCACTGCTTTGCATGGTGCACGTGGCGCTGTTTTGCACGTGGGTGTGCAGCTCCGCGGCACCGACGGTCACCATGGAAACTGCAGAGGAACCAGGGGGGAATTGGGGTGGGGGGGAGGAGCACAGCGTGCAATGCAAAGCTTGCACACGCACGTGCAACCACTGAGCACATGTGTGTTGCACAACTGTGCTCCCAGTGCTTGCACGCGCTTGCTTGCACAAGGGTGTTGTGCATGCACAGAGGTTTGCCTTGCACGTAGGGTTTTGTGCAAGAGCATGCACAGCTTTGCACACTCACGCACACTTTATGCACGTGTGTGTGCTCCTCTTGCTTGCACACGCACAGCTTTGCACACTCGTGCACACTTGATGTGTGCGCGCTCCTCGTGTATGCACAGGCCTGCACAGCTCACAAGTGCATTGTGCGTTTGCACGTGCTCTTGTGCAAGGGCTGACCTGTGCTCAGGGTGCACACTGATAAATGCCAGCCTTGTTAGTGCAACACGTTTGCACACACACCCCCTTTCTTGCACAATTCCATCCTGCATGGTTCGTGTTTGCATTTGCACAACCATGGTGTGCACACTGAAGCTGCTCCTCGTGCACGCACATCCTTGCACACTCACCTGTGCACACACATGGATGCAAACCTGATGTCTGCTCCTCGTGCACGCACATCCTTGCACACTCACCTGTGCACACACACGGATGCAAACCCGATGTCTGCTCCTCGTGCACGCACATCCTTGCACACTCACCTGTGCACACACACGGATGCAAACCCGATGTCTGCTCCTCGTGCACGCACATCCTTGCACACTCACCTGTGCACACACACGGATGCAAACCCGATGTCTGCTCCTCGTGCACGCACATCCTTGCACACTCACCTGTGCACACACACGGATGCAAACCCGATGTCTGCTCCTCGTGCACGCACATCCTTGCACACTCACCTGTGCACACACACGGATGCAAACCCGATGTCTGCTCCTCGTGCACGCACATCCTTGCACACTCACCTGTGCACACACACGGGTGCAAACCCGATGTCTGCTCCTTGTGCATGCACATCCTTGCACACTCACCTGTGCACACACACGGATGCAAACCCGATGTCTGCTCCTCGTGCACGCACATCCTTGCACACTCACCTGTGCACACACACGGATGCAGGCCCGATGTCTGCTCCTCGTGCATGCACGTCCTTGCACACTCACCGGTGCATGCACACGGATGCAAACCTGATGTCTGCTCCTCGTGCATGCACATCCTTGCACACTCACCTATGCACACACACGGATGCAAACCCTATGTCTGCTCCTCGTGCATGCACGTCCTTGCACACTCACCTGTGCACACACACGGATGCAAACCTGATGTCTGCTCCTTGTGCATGCACGTCCTTGCACACTCACCTCTGCACGCGCATGGATGCAAACCTGATGTCTGCTCCTTGTGCATGCAAGTCCTTGCACACTCACCTGTGCACGCGCGTGGATGCAAACCTGATCACATTTCTTGTTCGCACACACACACACACACTGTTGGTCCACACGTGGATGCACAACTGATGCACACTATAACCCTTGCACGCGCCATGTGTGCACTCTGTGCTCATTCTTGCACACGCACTTGTGAATGCACAAGGATGAGCTGGGTGCACACCTATGGGCATTGACACTCTCTTGTGCAGTCCCTGTTTGCATTTGCACAAGGCTTTTGGTGGACACAGTGTGGTTGCATTCACACTTGCAAACGGCAGCGCTGCGTGCACATGCGTGTGCATCCGTGTGCAAGCAGCACCCTGCTTGTGCAAGCAGCACTGCATCTCTCACCCCATACACCCCCAACCTGGTGCGTGCAATGCACACACACACACACACATTCCATGTGCAAAGCTCTGTTAGTGAGTGCTGGTGCCCTGCAGCTGAAGCTCTTGCACACGCGTGTGCACCGCCCCCATTTCCTCGTGCCCTTTGGAATTGGTTCAAGGTGACGTCGGCGCCGATGTGGGGCACGGAACTGAGCTGGGACCCCCCCCCCCCCCCCCAGGGAGTCGCCCCAGTTCGGATCTAGGGCACGAGGAAATGGGGGGAGGGGCGTGCAAGGGGGGGGAGGGGGTGTGCAAGGAGAAGGAATGGGGTTGGAAGGGGGGAGAGGTGTGCAAAGTAGGGGTTGGGTGTGCAAAAAGAGGAGAGGGACTTGCAAGGATGGGGATTGTAATGGTGGGAGGGGTGTGCAAATGGGGGGGGAGGGTGTGTAAGGACAGTGAGAGGGATGTGCAAGGATGAGGGGTGTGCAAACGGGGGGAGGGACGTGCAAGGATGGGGATTGATGGGGATTGTAATGGTGGGAGGGGTGTGCAAATGGGGGATAGGGGTGTGCAAGGATGGGGATTGATGGGGATTGTAATGGTGGGAGGGGTGTGTAAAAGGGGGGTGTGCAAGGGTGGTGTGAGGGGTTGGAAGGGGTGATGGGTTGTGCAAAGGGGGGGAGGGACGTGCAAGGGCGGAGAGAGGGGCTGGGAGGGTAGGAGGGGTGTGCAAATGGGGGGATGGGTGTGCAAAGAGGGGGTTGGGTGTTCAAAGAGAAGGGGGAGATGTGCAAGGATGGTGATTGGTGGGGCTTGTAATGGTAGAAGGGGTGTGCAAGGGTGGTGAGAGGGGTTGGAAGGGGGGAGGGGTGTGCAAATGGGGGAGGGAGCGTGCAAGGAGAAGGAGAGGGGTTGGAATGGGGGGAGGGGCGTGCAAAGAGGGGGGAGAGACGTGCAAGGATGGGGATTGATAGGGATTGTAAGGGTGAAGGGGCGTGCAAAGGGGTTGAGATGGGTTGGAATGGGGAGGGGTGTGCAAATGGGGGATGGATGTGCAAGGATGGGGATTAGTGGGGCTTGTAATGGTGGAAGGGGTGTGCAAAGGGGGGGGAGGGGGTGTGCAAGGAGAAGGAAAGGGGTTGGAATGGGGGGAGGGGTGTGCAAAGAGGGGGGAGAGACGTGCAAGGATGGGGATTGATAGGGATTGTAAGGGTGAAGGGGTGTGCAAATGGGGGAGCAGGTGTGCAAGGCTGTTGTGAGGGATTGGAAGGGGAGAGGGATGTGCAAAATGGAGGAGGGGTGTGCAAGGACAGTGAGAGGGATGTGCAAGGATGAGGGGTGTGCAAACGGGGGGAGGGATGTGCAAGGATGGGGATTGATGGGGCTTGTAATGGTGGAAGGGGTGTGCAAATGGGGGGAGGGGGTGTGCAAGGACGGAGAGAGGGGATGGAATGGGGTGAGGGGCGTGCAAAGGGGGGGAGGGGGCGTGCAAGGAGAAGGAAAGGGGTTGGAAGGGGAGAGGGGTGTGCAAAGAGGAGGGCAGTTGTGCAAGGATGGGGATTGGTGGGGCTCGTAATGGTGAAGGTGTGTGCAAGAGGGGTGAAAGGGGCTGGAAGGGGGAGGGGTGTGCAAAGAGGGGGGAGAGATGTGCAAGGATGGTGATTAATGGGGCTTGTAATGGTGGGAGGGGTGTGTAAATGGGGGAGGGGTTGTGCAAAGTGGGGGCTGGGTGTGCAAAGGGCTGGGAGGGACGTGCAAGGATGGGGATTGATAGGGGTTGTAATGGTGGCAGGGGTGTGCAAAGGGGGGAGTGGGTGTGCAAAGGGGAGGAGTGGGTGTGCAAGAGGGGTGAGAGGGGTTGGAAGAGGAAGGGGTGTGCAAACGGGGGATGGACGTGCAAGGATGGGGATAGGAGAGGCTTGTAATGGTAAATGGGCGTGCAAGGGTGGTGAGAATGGTTGGACGGGGGTGAGGGGCGTGCAAATGGGGCTTGTACGTCTGTGTGTGCACACGCGCGTGCAAGCGTGCAAAGTCAACAGGGTTGATCAGGGTGTGTGTGTGTTTCTTTCATACATCATTGCACATTTGCACACGCGTGTGCAAGCAAAGGAGCCCTCCAACCTCAACCTCCCCCAATACCATGTGCCATATGCACTTTTGCACACGCGTGTGCAAGGGTGCACTTAAGTGTCAGGGATTTTGAGGTGCTCACCCCCTCCACCTTTGCAATGTGCCCCGTCCCTTTTGCACACGCGCGTGCAAGAATGAAGGTAATACTCAGATTTCCCTTGTGCTCTATCACGTTTGCACACGCGTGTGCAAGAATGAATGCAGTGAAATCAATGGACACAAAGTTGAGGGTTCCCACAAACCAACCCCATAACCCCAACCCCATACCCCTCCCCCGTACCCTATATCCCGCCCCCCACCCCATAGAACCCCATTGTGCCCTATCACGTTTGCACACGCGTGTGCAACGTATCTCTATGTCCCCATAGGGTGATGTTGGGGCGATGCCGCGCTAACCACCCCCCATCGAAGACCAACCCCAACCCCATAACCCAGCCCCATACACCCCATACACCCCATACACCCCATACACCCCCATTGTGCCCTATCACGTTTGCACACGCGTGTGCAACGTATCTCTGTGTCCCCATAGGGTGATGTTGGGGCGATGCCGCACTCACCGCCCTCCACTGAAGATCAACCCCAACCCTATAACCCATCCCTATAATCGACTCTGCCCCCCACCCTATACATCCCCATTGTGCCCTATCACGTTTGCACACGCGTGTGCAACGTATCTCTATGTCCCCATAGGGTGATGTTGGGGCAATGCCGCACTCACCGCCCTCCATTGAAGACCAACCCCAACCCCATAACCCACCCCTATAATCGACTCTGCCCCCCACCCTATACATCCCCCTTGTGCTCTCTCACATTTGCACACGCGTGTGCAACGAATTTCTATGTATATCTATGTCCCCATAGGGTGATGTTGGGGCGATGCCGTGCTTGCCGTCCCCCACTGAAGACCAAATCCAACCCCATAACCCTCCCACCACCCCATATACCCCCCTTGTTCTCTATCACGTTTGCACACGCATGTGCAACACACCTCTATCCATCTCTATCCCCATAGGGTGATATTGGGGTGATGCCACACTCACCGCCCTCCATTGAAGACCAACCCCAACCCCATAACCCACCCCCCATAACCCCCCATCCCCATACACCCCATAGAATCCCATTGTGCTCTCTAACGTTTGCACACGCGTGTGCAAGGAAGTAACAGTCATATAGAACCCAATCAGGGGGGTCCCTCAACCCAATGCGTCAACCCCAACCCCATAACCCATCCCCATATCCCCTTTGTCCCCCCACCCCATACACCCCCCTTGTGCTGTATCATGTTTGCACACGCGTGTGCAACGTATCTCTATGTATCCATAGGGTGATGTTGGGGCGATGCCGCGCTAACCACCCCCCATCGAAGACCAACCCCAATCCCATAAAGCCCCCATCCCTCCCCCACCCCATACACCCCCTCGTGCCCTTGTGCTCTATTACTTTTGCACACGCGTGTGCAAGAATCAAAGTAATAGAGCCCTAATAGAAGGGGGGTCCCTCAACCCAAAGCCTCAACCCAACCCCATAACCCACCCCTATAATCGACCCTCCCCACCCTATACATCCCCCTTGTGCTGTATCACATTTGCACACGCGTGTGCAACGTATCTCTATGTCCCCATAGGGTGATGTTGGGGCGATGCCACACTCACCGCCCTCCATTGAAGACCAAACCCAACCCCATAACCCAACCCCATACACCCCATACACCCCCATTGTTCTCTCTCACATTTGCACACGCATGTGCAACACACCTCTCTGTATCTCTATGTCCCCATAGGGTGATGTTGGGGCGATGCCGCGCTCGCCGCCCCCCATTGAAGACCAACCCCTACCCCATAACCCACCCCCCATAAATCCCCATCACCCCCAACCTATACCCCCCTTGTTCTCTCTCACATTTGCACACGCGTGTGCAACACACCTCTATCCATCTCTATCCATAGGGTGATGCTGGGGCAATGTCCCGTTTGCCGTTCCCCACTGAAGACCAACCCCAACCCCATAACCCTCCCACCACCCCATATACCCCCCTTGTGCTGTATCACATTTGCACACGCGTGTGCAACGTATCTCTGTGTCCCCATAGGGTGATGTTGGGGCGATGCCGCGCTCGCTGCCCTCCAGCGAAGACCAACCCCAACCCCATAACAACCCCATAAACCACCCCACCCTATACACCCACAATGAGCTCTGTCACATTTGCACACGCGTGTGCAAGAGTAAAACTAATAGTCGCAAAGAGCCCAAATAAAGGGGGTCCCACAACCCAACCCCCATCAACCCCACCCCCATCCCCCCATCCCCTTTACACTCACCCCCCACCCCAAACACCCCCCTTGTGCTCTATCACGTTTGCACACGCGTGTGCAAGAATCAAAGTAATAGAGCCCTAATAGAAGGGGGGTCCCTCAACCCAAAGCCTCAACCCAACCCCATAACACTCAATCCCAACCCCATAACCCACCCCTATAATCGACCCTCCCCACCCTATACATCCCCCTTGTGCTGTATCACATTTGCACACGCGTGTGCAACGTATCTCTGTGTCCCCATAGGGTGATGTTGGGGCGATGCCGCGCTCGCCGCCCTCCATTGAAGATCAACCCCAATCCCATAACCCACCCCTATAATCGACTCTGCCCCCCACCCTATACATCCCCGTTGTTCTCTCTCACGTTTGCACACGCGTGTGCAACACACCTCTATGAATCTCTATGTCCCCATAGGGTGTTGTTGGGGCGATGCCACACTCACCGCCCTCCATTGAAGACCAACCCCAACCCCATAACCCTCCCACCACCCCATAGAATCCCATTGTTCTCTCTCACATTTGCACACGCGTGTGCAACGTATCTCTGTGTATCCATAGGGTGATGTTGGGGCGATGCCGCGCTCGCTGCCCCCCATCGAAGACAAACCCCAACCAACCCCAACCCCATAATACCCCCATCCCTCCCCCACCCCATACACCCCCTCGTGCCCTTGTGCTCTATCACGTTTGCACACGCGTGTGCAAGAATCAAAGTAATAGAGCCCTAATAGAAGGGGGGTCCCTCAACCCAAAGCCTCAACCCAACCCCATAACCCTCAATCCCAACCCCATAACCCACCCCTATAATCGACTCTGCCCCCCACCCTATACATCCCCATTGTGCCCTATCACGTTTGCACACGCGTGTGCAACACACCTATATCCATCTCTATCCATAGGGTGATGTTGGGGCGATGCCGCGCTCGCCGCCCTCCAGCGAAGAGGAGGAGGAGGGTCGCGTGGGCTCCGAATACCCCGAAGCCGACTCGGATACGGGCAGCTCCCACGACGGGGGGGTCCCAACGCACAGGGGGGTCAACCCGGGACCCCCCCCATCCAGATCCAGGGGGGGGGGGCAACAACAACAGCCCCCCCCCCAACAACAGGCAACACCTGAAGAGGCTCATTTCAGTATGATGGTCTTCCGCATCGGGATACCCGACCTACGGCAGACGGTAAAATGGGGGGGGGGCTTCTATAATGGGGGGGGGTCCCAAAATGGGGGGGGATGAAATGGGTAGGGGGGGGGCTTCTATAATGGGGAGGGGTCCCAAAATTGGGGCGGGGGGCTTCTATAATGGGGGGGGGCTATGGGGGGGGGTGGGCTTCTATAATGGGGGGGGTCCCAAAACGATGGGGGGGTGGGGGGGGGAGGGGGTTTGATAATGGGGGGGGCTTCAAAATGGGGGGGGGGGGGGCTTCTATAATGGGGGGGAGGAGGTCATAAATGGGGGGGGGCATAAATTGGGGGGGGTCCCAAAACGATTGGGGAGGGGCTTTGAAATTGGGGGGGGGGGGGGAGGGTCAAAATGGGGGGGGTCAAAATGGAGGGGTCCCAAAATGGGGGGGGGGCTTCTATAATGGGGGGGCTTCTATAATGGGGGGTGTCATAAAATGGGGGGGGGGGCTTCTATAATGGGGGGGGTCATAAAATGGGGGGGGGGCTTCTATAATGGGGGGTGTCATAAAATGGGGGGGGGGGCTTCTATAATGGGGGGGGGCTTTGATAATGGGGTGGGTCCCAAATGGGGGGGCAGTTCAGTATGATGGTCTTCCGCATCGGGATTCCCGACCTACGGCAGATGGTAAAATGGGGGGGGGGTCCTCAAATTGGGGGGGGGGGGCTTCTATAATGGGGGGGGGGCTCCAAAATGGGGGGGGTCATAAATGGGGGGGGGGGGGCTTTGATAATGGGGGGGGGGCTTCTATAATGGGGGGGGGGGGCTTCTATAATGGGAGGAGTCATAAATGGGGGGGGGGCTTCTATAATGGGGGGGGGGGCTTCTATAATGGGGGGGGCTTCTATAATGGGGGGGGGCTTCTATAATCGGGGGGGGTCTCCAAAATTGTGGGGGGTCATAAATGGGGGGGGGCTTCTATAATGGGGGGGGGTCGTAAATGGGGGTGGTCCTCAAAATATGGTGGGAGGAAATTGGTGGGGGGGGGGGCTTCTATAATGGGGGGGTCCCAAAATGGGGGGTTGGCTTCTATAAAGGGGGGGGGTCATAAATGGGGGGGGGGCTTCTATAATGGGGGGGGTCCCAAAATGGGGGGGCAGTTCAGTATGATGGTGTTCCGCATCGGGATTCCCCACCTACGGCAGACGGTAAAATGGGGGGGGGGGCTTCAAATTAATGGGGGGGGGGGTCTCCAAAATGGGGGGGGCTTCTATAATGGGGGGGGGGTCATAAATGGGGGGGGGCTTCTATAATGGGGGGGGGGGGTCATAAATGGGGGGGGCTTCTATAATGGGGGGGGGGGTCATAAATGGGGGGGGGCTTCTATAATGGGGGGGGGATTCTATAATGGGGGGGGGCTTCTATAATGGGGGGGGGGCTTCTATAATGGGGGGGGTGTCGCCAAAATGGGGGGGGGGTCATAAATGGGGGGGGGCTTCTATAATGGGGGGGGGCTTCTATAATGGGGGGCAGCTTCTATAATGGGGGGGGGCTTCTATAATGGGCAGGGGGCTTCTATAATGGGAGGCAGCTTCTATAATGGGGGGGGGCTTCTATAATGGGGGGGGTCCTCAAATGGGGGGGGGGCTTCTATAATGGGGGGGGTCCCAAAATGGGGGGGCAGTTCAGTATGATGGTCTTCCACATCGGGATTCCCGACCTACGGCAGACGGTAAAATGGGGGGGGGTCCTCAAATTAATGGGGGGGGGGGTCTCCAAAATGGGGGGGGGGCTTCTATAATGGGGGGGGTCATAAATGGGGAGGGGGGGGCTTTGATAATGGGGGGGGGCTTCTATAATGGGGGGGGCTTCTATAATGGGGGGGGTCCTCAAATGGGGGGGGGGGCAAAATGGGGGGGGGCTTCTATAATGGGGGGGGTCATAAATGGGGAGGGGGGGGCTTTGATAATGGGGGGGGGCTTCTATAATTGGGGGGGCTTCTATAATGGGGGGGGCTTCTATAATGGGGGGGGGCTTCTATAATGGGGGGGGGCTTCTATAATGGGGGGGGTCATAAATGGGGGGGTCTTCTATAATGGGGGGGGTCCCAAAATGGGGGGCCAGTTCAGTATGATGGTCTTCCACATCGGGATACCCGACCTACGGCAGACGGTAAAATGGGGGGGGGGGGCTTCAAAATGGGGGGGGTCTCCAAAATGGGGGGGGCTACTATAGTGGGGGGGCTTCTATAATGGGGGGGGTCATAAATGGGGGGGGGGGGATTTGATAATGGGGGGGGGGCTTCTATAATGGGGGGGGCTTCTATAATGGGGGGGGTCCTCAAATGGGGGGGGGGGCAAAATGGGGGGGGGGCTTCTATAATGGGGGGGGTCATAAATGGGGAGGGGGGGGCTTTGATAATGGGGGAGGGCTTCTATAATGGGGGGGGCTTCTATAATGGGGGGGGTCCCAAAATGGGGGGGTGGCTTCTGTAATGGGGGGGGGCTTCCATAATGGGGGGGGGCTTCTATAATCGGGGGGGGTCTCCAAAATTGGTGGGGGGTCATAAATGGGGGGGGGCTTCTATAATGGGGGGGGGGTCGTTAATGGGGGGGGTCCTCAAAATATAGTGGGAGGAAATTGGGGGGGGGGGCTTCTATAATGGTATAATGGGGGGGGGTCCAAAATGGGGGGGGGCTTTGATAATGGGGGGAGGCTTCTATAATGGGGGGGGTCCCAAAATGGGGGGGCAGTTCAGTATGATGGTGTTCCGCATCGGGATTCCCAACCTACGGCAGACGGTAAAATGGGGGGGGGCTTCTATAATGGGGGGGGAGGTCATAAATGGGGGGGGGGCATAAATTGGGGGGGGTCCCAAAACGACTGGGGGGGGAAATGGGGGGGGGAGGGGCTTTGAAATTGGGGGGGGGGGTGGGGGGTCAAAATGGGGGGGGTCAAAATGAAGGGGTCCCAAAATGGGGGGGGGGGCTTCTATAATGGGAGGGGGGGCTTTTATAATGGGGGGGGGTCCCAAAATGGGGGGGTGGCTTCTATAATGGGGGGGGGCTTCTATAATGGGGGGGGGCTTCTATAATGGGGGGGGGGGCTTCTATAATGGGGGAGGGGGGGCATAAATGGGGGAAGGGGCTTCTATAATGGGGGGGTCCCAAAATGGGGGGGTGGCTTCTATAAAGGGGGGGGGGGGGGCTTCTATAATGGGAGGAGTCATAAATGGGGGGGGGCTTCTATAATGGGGGGGGGCTTCTATAATCGGGGGGGGGTCTCCAAAATTGTGGGGGGTCATAAATGGGGGGGGGCTTCTATAATGGGGGGGAGTCATAATTGGGGGGGGGCTTTGATAATGGGGGGAGCTTCTATAATGAGGGGGGGGCTTCTATAATGGGGGGGGGCTTCTATAATGGGGGGGGGTCATAAATGGGGGGGTCTTCTATAATGGGGGGGGTCCCAAAATGGGGGGGCAGTTCAGTATGATGGTCTTCTGCATCGGGATACCCGACCTACGGCAGACGGTAAAATGGGGGGGGGGGCTTCAAAATAAGGGGGGGGCTTCAAAATGGGGGGGGGCTTCTATAATGGGGGGGGTCATAAATGGGGGGGGGGGGCTTTGGTAATGGGGTGGGCTTCTATAATGGGGGGGGTCCCAAAATGGGGGGGTGGCTTCTATAAAGGGGGGGGGGGGGGCTTCTATAATGGGAGGAGTCATAAATGGGGGGGGTCATAAATGGGGGGGGGTCTTCTATAATGGTGGGGGGTCCCAAAATGGGGGGGCAGTTCAGTATGATGGTGTTCCGCATCGGGATTCCCGACCTACGGCAGACGGTAAAATGGGGGGGGGGCTTCAAAATGGGGGGGGGGTCCCAAAATGGGGGGGGGGCTTCTATTATGGGGGGGGTCCCAAAACGTCCCCATATAGGTCCCCCCCATATCCCCCATATACCCCCACATACCCCCTATATCTCCCATATACCCCCTATATACCCCCATATCTGACCCTATATCCCCCCATATACCCCCTATATCCCCTATATCCCCCATATCCCCCCATATCTGACCCTATATCTCCCCATATCCCCCATATCCCCCCATATACCCCCTATATCTCCCCATATCCCCCATATCCCCCTTATATCCCCCCATATCCCCCATATACCCCCTATATCCCCCATATACCCCCATGTCCCTCCATATATGACCCTATATCTCCCCATATACCCCCCTATATCCCCCATATACCCCCATATCCCCCCATATCTGACACCATATCCCCCATCTCCCCCCATATCTGACCCTATATCCCCCATATCCCCCATATCCCCCCTATATTCCCCATATATCCCCCATATCCCCCCATATACCCCCATATCCCCCATATACCCCCATATCTGACCCTATATCTCCCCACATCCCCCATATACCCCCATATCTGACCCTATATCTCCCCATATCCCCCATATCTGACCCTATATCTCCCCATATCCCCCATATCCCCCCATATCTGACCCTATATCCCCCCATATCCTCCTTATATCCCCCCATATGCCCCATATACCCCCCTATATCCCCCCTATATCCCCTCATATCCCCTATATCCCCCCTATATCCCCCATATCCCCCCATATCCCCTCTATATCTCCCATATCCCCCCATATCTGACCCTATATCTCCCCATATCCCCCCTATATCCCCATCTCCCCCCATATCCCCCAATATACCCCCATATACCCCCCATATCCCCCCATATCTGACCCTATATCTCCCCATATACCCCCTATATTCCCCATATACCCCCTTATATCCCCCATATACCCCCATATCTGACCCTATATCCCCCATATACCCCCTATATCCCCCATATACCCCCTATATCCCCCATATACCCCCCATCTCCCCCATATACCCCCATATCCCCCCATATCTGACCCTATATCCCCCATATCCCCCCATATACCCCCATATCCCTCATATACCCCCATATCTGACCCTATATCCCCTCTATATCTCCCATATCCCCCCTATATCCCCCCTATATCCCCATCTCCCCCCATATCCCCCCATATACCCCCATATACCCCCATAACCCCCTATACCCCCATATCTGACCCTATATCCCCCTATATCCCCCCATTACAGAAGTGCCTGCGCTTTGACCCCTGTGCAGCCGTATGGGCAGCCAAGCAGCAGCTGCTGTGTGCTCTGACCACAGCTGACCCACATATCCCCCCTATATCCCCATATATCCCCCATATACCCCCATATCCCCCATATCTGACCCTATATCCCCCATATCCCCCCTATATCACCCATATACCCCCTATATCCCCCCTATATCCCCCATATCTGACCCTATATCCCCCATATACCCCCCATATATCCCCTATATCTCCCCTATATCCCCCCCATATCCCCTATATCCCCCCCATATCCCCCATATCCCCCCATATCTCCCCATATACCCCCATATCTCCCCATATCTGACCCTATATCCCCCCATATCCCCCCTATATCCCCCATCTCCCCCCATATCCCCCCTATATCCCCCATATACCCCCATATCTGACCCTATATCTCCCCATATCCCCCATATCCCCCCATATTTGACCCCATATCCCCCCATATACCCCCCATATCCCCCCATATCTGACCCTATATCCCCCCTATATCCCATTTAACCCCCTATATCCCCCCTATTGTAGAAGTGCCTGCGCTTTGACCCCTGTGCAGCCGTGTGGGCAGCCAAGCAGCAGCTGCTGTGTGCTCTGACCACAGCTGACCCACATATCCCCCCTATATCCCCCACATACCCCCCTATATACCCCCATATACCCCCATATATCCCCCATATACCCCCATATACTCCCATATCTGACCCCATATACCCCCTATATCACCCCTATATCCCCCATATCCCCCCTATATCCCTCACATACCCCCCCATATCCCCCCTATGTCCCCCCTATACCCCTTATATCCCCCATATACTCCCTATATCCCCCATATCTGACCCTATATCACCCATATCCCCCCATGTCTGACCCTATATCCCCCATATCCCCCATATCCCCCCATATCTGACCCTATATCTCCCCATATCCCCCATATCCCCCCATATCTGACCCTATATCCCCCATATCCCCCCTATATCTCCCCATCTCCCCCATATCTGACCCTATATCCCCCCATATACCCCCTATATCCCCTATATCCCCCATATCCCCCCATATCTGACCCTATATCTCCCCATATACCCCCTATATTCCCCATATACCCCCTTATATCCCCCATATACCCCCATATCTGACCCTATATCCCCCATATCCCCCCTATATCCCCTATATCCCCCATATCCCCCCATATCTGACCCTATATCTCCCATATCCCCCCATATACCCCCATATCTGACCCCATATCCCCCCTATACCCCCATATCTGACCCTATATCACCCATATCTGACCCCATATCCCCCCTATACCCCCATATCTGACCCTATATCCCCCATATTTGACCCCATATCCCCCCTATTCCCCCATATCTGACCCTATATCCCCCATATCTGACCCCATATCCCCCCTATACCCCCATATCTGACCCTATATCCCCCATATACCCCCATATCCCCCCTGTATCCCCCCATATACCCCATATACCCCCATATCCCCCCATATACGCCCCATATACCCCATTTAACCCCCTATATCTCCCCCTATATCCCCTATTGTAGAAGTGCCTGCGCTTTGACCCCTGTGCAGCCGTCTGGGCAGCCAAGCAGCAGCTGCTGTGTGCTCTGACCGAGGGGCTCCACGACGGCCTCAATTACGGGCTGTTCCAACCAGCCGCTGCCGGACGGGACGCCAAGTTCCTGGATGAGGAGAGACCCCTCAGGGACTATCCACAGAGCTTCGAGCAGGGGGTGCCGTACCTAGAGGTATAGGGGGGTATGGGGGGTATAGGGGGGGTATAGGGGGGGTATATAGGGGGATATGGGGGGATATGTGGGAGATATGGGGGGATATGGGGGATATGGGGGGATATGGGGGGGTATAGGGCTGTGTATAGGGGTATTGGGGAGGGATATGGGGGGATATGGAGGTGTATGGGGGATATGGGGGGATATGGGGGGTATATAGGGGGATATGGGGGGATATGGGGGTATCCTGGATGAGGAGAGACCCCTCAGGGACTATCCACAGAGCTTCGAGCAGGGGGTGCCATACCTAGAGGTATAGGGGGATATGGGGGGATATAATAGAGATATGGGGGGTTATGGGGGGATATAATGGAGATATGGGGGGTTATGAGGGTATTGGAGGGTGTATTAGGGGGATATGGGGGGTTATGGGGGGAATAAGGGGGGATATAGGGGGATATTGGGGGTATAGGGGGGGATATGGGGGGATATAGGGGGAGATATGAGGGAATATGGGGGAGATATGGGGGGTATAAGGGGGGGATATGGGGGGATATGGGGTAGATATGGGGGGATATGGGGGTATTAGGGGGGGTATAAGGGGGATATGAGGGGGATATAGGGGGTATCTGGGGATATAGTGGGGAGATATGGGGGGATATGGGGGGTTATGGGGGGGTATGGGGGGATACAGGGGGATATGTGGGAGATATGGGGGGATATGAGGGGGATATGGGGGGTATAGGGGGGATATGAGGGGATATGGGGGGTATATAGGGGGATATGGGGGGATATGGGGGCGTATAATAGAGATATGGGGGGATATGGGGGGATATGGGGGTATCCTGGATGAGGAGAGACCCCTCAGGGACTATCCACAGAGCTTCGAGCAGGGGGTGCCGTACCTAGAGGTATAGGGGGATATGGGGGGATATAATAGAGATATGGGGGGATATGGGGGTGTATGGGGGTATAGGGGGGTATAGGGCTGTGTATAGGGGTATTGGGGAGGGATATGGGGGGATATGGGGGTATATGGGGGGATATGGGGGTATAGAGGGGGATATGGGGGGATATGGGGGGAATAAGGGGGGATATAGGGGGATATTGGGGGTATATAGGGGGATATGGGGGGATATAATAGAGATATGGGGGGATATGGAGGGATATAGGGGGGATATAAGGGTATTAGAGGGTGTATTAGGGGGATATGGGGGGTTATAGGGGGATATGGGGGTATTAGGGGGGGTATAAGGGGAGAAATGGGGGGATATGGGGGGGTATGGGGTGGATATGGGGGGGTATATAGGGGGATATGGGGGATATGGGGTAGATATGGGGGGTTATGGGGGGATATGGGGGGAATAATGGGGGATATGGGGGGATATGGGGGGGGTATGGGGGTATAGGGGGGAGATATGGGGGGATAAGGGGGGATATGGGGGGTATATGGGGGGGATATGGGGGGATATAGGGGGATATGGGGGCATAGGGGGTGGATATGGGGGGATATGGGGTGGATATGGGGGAGATATGGGGGGATATGAGTGTATTAGGGGGGATATGGGGGCATATGGGGGGATATGGGGTGGATATGGGGGAGATATGGGGGGATATGAGTGTATTAGGGGGGATATGGGGGCATATGGGGGGATATGGGGTGGATATGGGGGGATATGGGGGAGATATGGGGGTATGGGGGGGATATGGGGGGATATATGGGGGTATAGGGGGGGATATATGGGGGGATATGGGGGTATCCTGGATGAGGAGAGACCCCTCAGGGACTATCCACAGAGCTTCGAGCAGGGGGTGCCCTACCTAGAGGTATAGGGGGGTATGGGGGGATATAATAGAGATATGGGGGGTTATGAGGGTATTGGAGGGTGTATTAGGGGGATATGGGGGGTTATAGGGGGAATAAGGGGGGATATAGGGGGATATTGGGGGATATGAGGGGGATATGGGGGTATAGGGGGGGATATAGGGGGATATGGGGGTATAGAGGGGGATATTGGGGGGGATATGGGGGTATAGAGGGGGATATGGGGGGATATGGGGGGGATATGGGGGGATATAATAGAGATATGGGGGGATATAATAGAGATATGGGGGGATACAGGGGGATATGGGGGGTATATGGGGGTATAGGGGGGAGATATGGGGGGATATGGGGGGATATGGAGGTATAGGGGGGAGATATGGGGGGAATATGGGGATATATTGGGGGGATATAGGGGTATTAGGGGGGGAATTGGTGAAGATATAGGGGGATATGGGGGGATATGAGGGGGATATGGGGGGTATATGGGGGATATGGGGGTATTAGGGGGGGTATAAGGGGGATATGGGGGGATATGGGGGTATTAGGGGGGGTATAAGGGGGATATGAGGGGGATATGGGGGATATGGGGTGGATATGGGGGGATATGGGGGGATATGGGGGTATTAGGGGGGGATATGGGGGGATATGGGGGATATGGGGGATATGGGGGGATATGGGGGGTATGGGGGATATGGGGGTATCCTGGATGAGGAGAGACCCCTCAGGGACTATCCACAGAGCTTCGAGCAGGGGGTGCCCTACCTAGAGGTATAGGGGGATATGGGGGGTATAGAGGGATATGGGGGGATATTGGGGGATATGGGGGGATATGGGGGTATCCTGGATGAGGAGAGACCCCTCAGGGACTATCCACAGAGCTTCGAGCAGGGGGTGCCCTACCTAGAGGTATAGGGGGATATGGGGGGTATAGAGGGATATGGGGGGATATTGGGGGATATGGGGGGATATGGGGGTATCCTGGATGAGGAGAGACCCCTCAGGGACTATCCACAGAGCTTCGAGCAGGGGGTGCCATACCTAGAGGTATAGGGGGGTATGGGACCTGGGGGGGTCTTATGGGGCCTAGGGGGTTGGATAGGGGGAGATACAGGTGGGTATTGGGGGGGAATGGGGGTATATGGGGGTATTGGAGGGGGTATAAGGGGGATATTGGGGGGATATGGGGTGATATGGGGTGGATATGGGGGGATATGGGGAGAGGTGAGGGTGTTGAAGGGGTATTTGGGGAGGGATATGGGGGGATATGTGGGGTATTAGAAAGATATAGGGGGATACAGGGGGATATGGGGGTATTAGGGGGGGTATAAGGGGGATATGGGGGGGATATAAGGGGATATGCGGGATATATGGGGGTGTATAGGGGTAATGGGGGGAGATATGGGGGGATATGGAGGTGTATGGGGGATATGGGGGGTATATGGGGGGGTATGAGGGTATTAGGGGGGGTATAAGGGGGATATGAGGGGGATATGGGGGGATATGGGGGGGATATGGGGTAGATATGGGGGGATATGGGGGAGATATGGGGGGATATAGGGGGATATTGGGGGTATAGGGGGGGATATGGGGGTATAGAGGGGGATATGGGGGGATATAGGGGGATATGGGGGTATAGGGGGTGGATATGGGAGGATATGGGGTGGATATGGGGGAGATATGGGGGGATATGAGTGTATTAGGGGGGATATGGGGGCATATGGAGGGATATGGGGGGATATGGGGGGATATGGGGTGGATATGGGGGGATATGGGGTGGATATGGGGGGATATGGGGGGATATGGGGGGTATATGGGGGGGTATGGGGGGATATGGGGGGATATGGGGAGATATATGGGGATATGGGGGGATATGGGGTGGATATGGGGGGATATGGGGGGATATGGGGGGATATGGGGTGGATATGGGGGGATATGGGGGGATATGGGGAGATATATGGGGATATGGGGGGATATGGGGTGGATATGGGGGGATATGGGGGTATCCTGGATGAGGAGAGACCCCTCAGGGACTATCCACAGAGCTTCGAGCAGGGGGTGCCCTACCTAGAGGTATAGGGGGGTATGGGGGGTATAGGGGGGATATAATAGAGATATGGGGGGTATATGGGGGTATATGGGGGGATATGGGGGGATATAATAGAGATATGGGGGGTTATGGGGGGATATAGGGGGATATGGGGGTATTAGGGGGGGTATAAGGGGGGATATGGGGGGATATGGGGGGATATGGGGTTGATATGGGTGGATATGGGGCGTGGGGGGTTGGATGGGGGAGATACAGGTGGGTATTGGGGGGATATGGGGAGATATGGGGGTCTATGGGGGGGTATGAGGGTATTAGGGGGGGTATAAGGGGGATATGAGGAGGATATAGGGGGATATGGGGGAGATATGGGGGGATAAGGGGGGGATATGGGGGGATATGGGGGTATTTGGGGGGATATGGGGAGATATGGGGGGATAAGGGGGGTATAAGGGGGATATGAGGAGGATATAGGGGGATATAGGGGGTATATGGTGGGATATAGGGTCAGATATGGGGGGATATGGGGGGGATATAGGGGATATAGGGGGGATATGGGAGATATATGGGGAATATAGGGGAGATATAGGGGATATATGGGGGGTATATGGGGGATATAGGTTCAGAGATAATAGATAATAGAGATATGGGGGGTTATGAGGGGGATATGGGGGGATATGGGAGGATATAGGGGGATATGGTGGTATAGGGGCTGGATATGGGGGGATATGGGGTGGATATGGGGGGATATGGGGGATATAGGGGGGTATAGAGCAGTGTATAGGGGTATTGGGGAGGGATATGGGGGGATATGGGGGTATAGAGGGGGATATGGGGGGTATATGGGGTGGATATGGGGGGATATGGGGGGGTTTGAGGAGATGTGGGGGGATATGGGGTAGATATGGGGGGATATGGGGGGATATGGGGGTATCCTGGATGAGGAGAGACCCCTCAGGGACTATCCACAGAGCTTCGAGCAGGGGGTGCCGTACCTAGAGGTATAGGGGGATATGGGGTGATATAATAGAGATATGGGGGGTATAGGGGGGTATAGAGGGGGATATGGGGGAATATGGGGGGATATGGGGGGTATAGGGGGTATATGGGGGTCTAAGGGGGGATATGGGGGGATAAGGGGTGGATATGGGGGAGATATGGGGGGTTATGGGGGGATATAATAGAGATATGGGGGGATACAGGGGGATATGGGGGGATATGGGGGGATATGGGGGGTGTATGGGGGTATAGGGGGGAGATATGGGGGGATATGGGGGGTTATGGGGGGAATAAGGGGGGATATAGGGGGATATTGGGGGGTATTGGGGGGTATATGG
>NW_028189102.1:12500-44399 GCF_054131305.1 Coturnix japonica | reverse complement strand
TATACCCCCCCCATACACATATAACTATCATAGGTGCCCCCCCCCATACCCATATAACACCCCCATACCCATATAACTATCATCATAGGCCCCCCTTGCAAACCCCCCCCCCCATACCCATATAACCCCCCCCACCCCCAGACCCATATCCCCCCCCCATACCCCATATAACTATCATCATAGGACCCCCCCCAAAGACCCATATAACCCCCCCCCCATACCCATATCCCCCCCCCCATACCCCTATAACCACCCCCCCCCCCCCGGCCCATATCCCCCCCCATACCCATATAACTATCATCATAGGACCCCCCCAATATCCATATACCCCCCCCCCCATACCCATATAACTATCATCATAGGACCCCCCCAATACCCATATAACCCCCCCCATACCCATATAACTATCATCATAGGACCCCCCCCCCATACAGACCCATATAACCCCCCCCATACAGACCCATATACCCCCCCCCCATACCCATGTAACTATCATCATAGGACCCCCCCCCCCCCCATACAGACCCATATCCCCCCCATACCCATATAACTATCATCATAAGGCCCCCCCCCACATACAGACCCATATACCCCCCCCCCATACAGACCCATATACCCCCCATACCCATATAACTATCATCATAGGGCCCCCCCCCACATACAGACCCATATACCTCCCCCCATACCCATATAACTATCATCATAGACCCCCCCTGTCCCCCCCCCATACAGACCCATATCCCCCCCATACCCATATAACTATCATCATAGGACCCCCCCCCCCCCATACAGACCCATATACCCCCATACCCATATAACTATCATCATAGGTGGCGGCCGCCTGCCGTGTCTGCAGCTGCCCGGCCACGTCCTGGATGAAATACTCGGGGTAATTGGAGGCGGCGATTTGCTCCTGGGTGGCCGACAGCACCTGCCCTGGGGGGGGGTAAAATGGGGGGGGGTCACTACAGCACCCATGGGTGGGGGGAGCAGATATGGGGTCATAAGGGTGTTAATGGGGGTCATGAGGGTGTTAATGGGGGTCCTAAGGGGTGTCAATGGGGGTCATAAGGGCATTAATGGGGGTCCTAAGGGTGTCAATGGGGGTCATAAGGACATTAATGGGGGTCCTAAGAGTGTTAATGGGGCTCATAAGGGTGTTAATGGGGGTCATAAGGACATTAATGGGGGTCCTAAGGGTGTTAATGGGGGTCATAAGGGCATTAACGTGGGTCCTAAGGGTGTCAATGGGGGTCATAAGGGCATTAATGGGGGTCCTAAGGGTGTCAATGGGGGTCATAAGGGTGTTAATGGGGGTCCTAAGGGTGTTAATGGGGGTCATAAGGGCGTTAATGGGGGTCCTAACGGTGTTAATGGGGGTCATAAGGGCGTTAATGGGGGTCCTAAGGGTGTCAATGGGGGTCATAAGGACATTAATGGGGGTCATAAGGGCATTAATGGGGGTCCTAAGGGCATTAATGGGGGTCCTAAGAGTGTTAATGGGGGTCCTAAGGGTGTCAATGGGGGCCATAAGGGCATTAATGGGAACGCTGGGGGTATTTGGGGGTATTTGGGTGCTCTGGGGGGTTTGGGGGGATATCTGGGGTATTTAGTTACTTGGAGGGGGATTTGGGGGTATCTGGGGGGTATTTAGCTGCTTGGAGGGGTATATGGGGGGGTAACTGGGGGGTATTTTGGGGGTATTTAGGTACCTGGAGGGGTATATAGGGGGTATTAGAGGTATTTAGATTCTTGGAGGGGTATTTGGGGGGTATATGGGGGTATTTAGGTGCTTGGAGGGGTATTTGGGGGGTAACAGGGGGGTATTTGGGGGGTATTTAGGTACTTGGAGGGGTATATGGGGGGTATTTGGGGGTATTTGGGGGTATTTAGATGCTTGAGGGTATTTGGGGGGTAACTGGGGGGTATCTGGGGGTATTTGGGGTTATCTGGGGGGTTTTTTGGAGGGGTATCTGGGGGTATATAGGTTCTTGGAGGGGTATTTGGGGTGTCTGGGGGGGGTCTCACCTTGCCAGAAGAACTGCCAGGCCCCCCCAGGAGCACACGTCCCGTCTGCAGAGATAAAGCCATTCAGCCCAAAGACCCCAGTGCCCCCCCCATACCCCACATACAACCCTACACCCCCACTACCCCCCCATTTACCCCATCACATCCTGCCCTCTTACCCCCCCACCCCCCACCCCAGGCCTGGGGATCCAGGACCTCCCCATCCCCACAATACCCCCCCAATATCCCCTTATATACCCCCCCCATGTCCCTTTATACCCCCCCATGTCCCCTTATACCCCCCCATGTCCCCTTATACCCCCTCCATATCCCCTTATATACCCCCCCATGTCCCTTTATACCCCTCCATATCCCCTTACACCCCCCCAATGTCCCCTTATATCCCCCCCAATGTGCCCTTATACCCCCCAATATCCCCCTATACCCCCCCATGCCCCCTTATACCCCCCCATGTCCCCTTATAACCCCCCCAATATCCCCTTATACCCCCCAATATCCCCTTATACCCCCCCCACGACCCCTTATAACCCCCCATGTCCTCTTATACCCCCCCCATATCCCCTTATACCCCCCAAACGACCACTTATAACCCCCCCAATGTTCTCTTATACCCCCCCTACGTCCCCTTATACCCCCCCCCCAATACCCCCCCAGCCCCCACCTGGGTGAACTCAGCACTGAACCCCCCCTGGCAATAACCCTGCCCAGCTTCGGAGTTCAGATCTGTGGGGAGAGAAATAAATGGGGGGGGGCTGCAAGTCAGGACTGAGGGAGGGGTTGGGGTCCCATGGATGCCCCTCCCCCGCCAATCCCAAGCACAGGGGATGCTTGGGGGGGTGGTCCCATGGGGGTCTAATGGGGGGGGTCCCACAGTGAAGGGGTCACCCCAGGGTGTATGGGGGGGTCCATAGGGGTGTCACCTCCCAATGGTCCCATGGGTATGGGGGTGAATGGGGGGTGTCCCATGGGTGGGGGGTTCCACGGGAGGAGGGTCCCATGGGGGGGGTTGGATGGGGTGTCCTATGGGTGGGTGGGGGGGTGGATTGGGGGGTCCCATGGGTGGAGGGGGTCCCACGGGTAGGGGGGTGAATGGGGGGGTCCCATGGGTGTATGGGGGGGGTGGGTGTATGGGGGTCCCATGGGTGGAGGGGCGTATGGAGGGGGTCCCATGGGTGGAGGATCCCATGGGTTGGGGGTGGATGGGGTGTGGGGGTCCCATGGGTGGGGGGGTGGATGAGGGGGGGTGGTTCCATGGGTGGAGGGGTGGCTGGGGGAGGGGTCCCATGGGTGGGGTGTGGGTGTATGGGGTCCCATGGGTGGGTGGTTGGGGGGATCCGATGGTTGGGGAGGTCCCATGGGTATGGGGGTGGTTGGGGGGGGTCCTGTGGGTGGGGGGGTCCCATGGGTGGGCGGATGGGGGGGGGTCCCATGGATGGAGGGGTGGATGGGTGGGGGTCCCATGGGTGGGTGGGGGGGGCTCCATAGGTGCAGGGGTGGGTGGGGGGGGGTGTATGAGGGGGTCCCATGGGTGGGGTGGTGGCTGGGGGGGGGGGGTCCCATGTGTTGGGGGAGTGGATGGGGGGGGGGTCCACGGGGGGGGGGTGGGTGGATGGGGATCCCATGGGTGGGGGGGTGGCTGGGGGGGGTCCCATGTGTGTGGAGGGTCCCATAGGTGGGTGGGGGGGTTGGATGGGGGGGTTCCATGGGTGGGGGGGTGGATGAGGGGGGGGTCCCATGTGGGGGGGGTCCCACCTGAGCGGCACGGCGCGTACTCCACGAACTTGGAGAAGTTCCCAATGGAAAGGAAGCAGGTGCCCACCGGGTCGCGCCCCCCTCGTCCTTTATGGGGCGCCAGCTGTACAGGGGGGCACAGGCCTGAATGTGGGGGGGGGGGATACAGGTAAATATAGGGCACAAGGAGGGGTCTGCATCTACACACATAGAGCCCCCCCCTCAATTAGACCCCCCCCATTACCAGGATGGACGCGTTGTGTGCCCTCACGGTGGCCCCGAACCACTGCAGGGATTTATACTCCATGGGGTCGGGGGTCTCGGTGCCGTTGCCCCCAAAGTCATTGGGGTGGGTGCGGGTCCCTATAGGGGGAGGGGGAGCACATAGAGGGGTCAACAGCTCCACAACCCCCCCCCACCTCCCAGCACTCACCCCCCCCTCCCAAAGTGCCCATGGGTTTATGGTTAACCAAGCTTTGCTATGGGGCCAAGGACGCCGCGGGGGGGGGACAACGTGGGGGGCACGGAGCTATGGGGCAGGATGGGGAGCAGGGGGGGGCTGGGGATATATGGCTTTGCCCCCTGGCCATGCTGGCCCCATACCTGTCCCTATACCTGGCTGTGACCCGTCCCTATATCCTGTCCCTATATCCCGTCCCTGTGTCACCCCATAGCTGACCACATCCCGGTCCCACACCCGGTGTGTCCTGCCCCCAAACCCATTCCCTGTCCCCATATCCCACCCCATATCCCACCCCATTCCTTCTCATACCCCCATCCCCATTGAAGACAACCCCCCCTCAGCCATCCCCATCCCCACATCCCAACCCCATCCCCACCCCACTGACCCCATCCCCACCCCATAGATCCCATCCCCACCCCACTGACCCCATCCCCATCCCATTGACCCCACCCCCACCCCACTGACCCCATCCCCACCCCATAGATCCCATCCCCATCCCATAGACCCCATTCCCATCCCATTGACCCCATCCCCGTCCCACTGACCCCACCCCCATCCCATAGACCCTATTACCATCCCATAGACCCCCTCCCCACCCCATTATCCCCATCCCAATCCCATAGACCCCCTTCCCACCCCATTCACACCACCCCCACCCCACAGACCCCATCCCCATCCCACTGACCCCATCCCACCCCATTGACCCCACCCCAATCCCACTGACCCCACCCTCACCCCATAGACCCCATCCCCATCCCATAGACCCCATTCCCATCCCATAGACCCTCTCCCTACCCCATTCACACCACCCCCCTCCCATAGACCCCCATCCCTTTGACCCCATCCCCATCCCATAGACCCCATCCCACTGACCCCAACCCATAGACCCCCACCCCCCTCCCATAGACCCTATCTCATAGACCCCATCTCACCCCATTGATCCCCATCCCATAGACCCCATCCCCACCCCATTCACACCACCTCCATCCCACTGACCTCACCCCCACCCCACTGACCCTATCCCATCCCATAGACCCCATCCCATAGACCCCATCCCCATCCCATAGACCCCATCCCATAGACCCCATCCCCATCCCATAGACCCCATCCTACTGACCCCATCCCATAGACCCCATCCCCCCCCTACTGACCCCATCTCACCCCATTGATCCCCACCCCATAGATCCCATCCCCACCCCATTCATACCACCCCCACCCCACTGACCCTATCCCATCCCATAGACCCCATCCCCACCCCATAGACCCCATCCCATAGACCCCATCCCCACCCCATAGACCCCATCCCATAGACCCCATCCCCATCCCATAGACCCCACCCCCACCCCATAGACCCCATCCCATAGACCCCATCCCATTTAACCCATCCCCACCCCACTGACCCCATCCCATCCCATTACCGATGTGGTCGAAGTCGATGGGGGTGCAGTCGCTGCTGGGGGGCCACGGGCAGTGATAAACCGCCCCCCCCTGGGTAACGTTGGGTTGACTCGTGTTGGCTTTGGGGGCCCCCACCAGGATGCTGACACTGTATGGGGTGGGGGGGGACAAGAACACACACAGTGGGGGGGGGTCAGACAATGGGAATGAATGTGGGGACATGGGGGGGGGGGGTCAGTCAATGGGAATGTGGGGACATGGGGGGGGGGTCAGTCAATGGGAATGTGGGGACATGGGGGGGGTCGGTCAATGGGAATGTGGGGACACGGGGGGGTCAGTCAATGGGAATGTGGGGACATGGGGGGGGGGTCAGTCAATGGGAATGTGGGGACATGGGGGGGGTCAGTCAATGGGAATGTGGGGACATGGGGGGGGGGGGTCAGTCAATGGGAATGTGGGGACACGGGGGTGTCATGGGGGGGGTGTTGGTGCCTCTGATCAATGATGGGGGGGGGGCCCATAAAGGGGGGCAATGGGCTGCGTGTGGGATGGGGGATGGGGGTCCCCGGTGAGGGGGGGGCGGCACCGTGCGGGTCCCATCACCGCCATTGCTTTTAGTGGGGGGGGTCCTGCCGAGCTCCTTCCCCCCCCCCCCCCCCAGCCCCTCCCCGAGGCCGTTCCAGGCTCCGGTTACAGGAAACTCCGGGACCCCCGACGGGGGGTGGGGGGGGGGGCGCCTCATTGGGGCCGCCTGGGGGGTGTGGGGGGGGTCCGGGACAGGACTGAGCCCCCCCCCTCCATCCGCCCCCCATCCGCCCTCCTTCCTTCCCGGGCTGTTTCCGTTTCCCCATCCCGTTCCCGTTACTCAGTCCCGGTTCCCATATCCCGTCCCGGTTTCCCGTTCCCGTTCCTATATTCCCATATCCCGTTCCTATATTCCTATATCCCGTTCCCGTTCCCATATCCCGGTCCCGTCCCATCCCCGCCCCGGGGCCGCTCCCCGTTCCCTTTCCCCCCCCCCCCTCCCGTCCCGTTTCCCGTCTCCCCGTTGATTCTCCCGTCGGGGCGGTGCCGGTTCGGTCCCGGTTCGGTCCCGGTTCGGTCCCGGTTCGGTCCCATTTCCCCGGTACCTGTTGGGTCGGGGCAGGTAAAAATCCAGCGCGAAACCGAACAAGGAACCGGGAGACCCCCGGAAAACGAAGGGCCTCGACGTGTCCAGGTTGAAAGCGGCGGATGGAGGCAGCAATAACGATACCAGCACCGGGACCAGCGCCCGGTAACGGAACCGGGAACGGAACCGGGAACGGAACCGGAGCCATCGCGGCGGGGCCATAAGGGAGCGGGGCTGCCCGGCTCAGCGGAGCCGCCGACTCGGAGTCACCGCGGAAAGTGCCCGGGGGGGGGTCGGGGTCCGGGCCGGCCCCGCTCCGCCCCGATGTGACTCAACGGGGAGGAGTCAGCGAACGGCGCCCCGGGACCGGCACCGGGCGGGGGAAGGAGGGATAATAGGGGGGATAATAGGGGGATAACGGGGGGACAGAGGGATAATGGGGGGATAACGGGGGGAAAGGAGGGATAACGGGGGGATAATAGGGGGATAACGGGATAACGGGGGGATAACGGGGGGAAAGGAGGGATAACGGGGGGATAATAGGGGGATAACGGGATAACGGGGGGATAAAGGGATAACGGGGGGATAACGGGATAATGGGGGGACAGAGGGATAATGGGGGGACAATGGGATAATATGGGGATAGTGGGATAATGGGGACAACGGGATAATGGGGGACAACGGGATAATAGGGGGATAATATGGGGATAACGGGGGGATAATGGGATAACGGGGGACAACGGGATAACGGGGGGATAGTGGGATAATATGGGGATAACGGGATAATGGGGGGACAGAGGGATAATATGGGGATAGTGGGATAATGGGGACAACGGGATAATATGGGGACAACGGGATAATGGGGGGACAGGGACGGGAATAACGGGGGACAGTGGGATAACGGGATAATAGGGGGATAACGGGGGGATAATAGGGGGATAACGTGATAACGGGGGGATAAAGGGATAATGGGGGGACAACGGGATAATGGGGGGACAAATGGGATAATATGGGGATAGTGGGATAATGGGGACAACGGGATAACGGGGGGACAGAGGGATAATAGGGGGACAATGGGATAATGGGGGGATAGTGGGATAATATGGGGATAACGGGATAATGGGGGGACAGAGGGATAATGGGGGATGGTGGGATAATGGGGGACAACAGGATAATGGGGGACAGGGACGGGAATAACGGGGGGACAGTGGGATAACGGGATAATATGGGGATAGTGGGATAACGGGGACAACGGGATAATGGGGGACAGCGGGATAATATGGGGACAATGGGATAATATGGGGATAGTGGAATAATGGGGATAGCGGGGTAACAGGGGGACAATGGGATAATGGGGGACAGTGGAATAATAGGGAAAACGGGATAACGGGGGACAATGGGATAATATGGGGACAGTGGGAACAGGGATTGACCGGGGGGGGGGGGGGAAGGAAATCACCGGGGGGACACGGAGCAACGGGATTCCCCCGGCGGGGGGGGGGGGGGAAACAAGGGACACTGGGACTGATAAGGGATATGGGGACTGATATGGGATATGGGGACTGATAAGGGATATGGGGATAGTGGGGATATGGGGACTGATAAGGGATGTGGGGATAGTGGGGATATGGGGACACTGAGAATGGGGGTAGCACAGTGGGATGGGAGCGGTGGGGTGTGGGGAGGAAAGGGGGGGCAATGAGGGAATGGGGGGGGGGGATATGGGGACATGGGGATATGGGGACATGGGGATATAGGGACATGGGGGTATAGGAACATGGGGATATACGGACATGGGGATACGGGGATATGGGGATATAGGGACATGGGACATAGGGATATGGGGACATGGGGCTATGGGACATGGGGATATGGGGACATGGGGCTATGGGACATGGGGATATGGGGTTATGAGACAGGGAGATATAGGGATATGGGGCTATGGGACATGGGGATATAGGGACATGGGGATTTGGGAACATGGGGTTATGGGGTTATACGACACAGGGACATGGGGATATGGGGCTGTGTGGCTATGGGGCATGGGGACATGAGGATATAGGGATATGGGGGCGTGGGGCTATGGGGCATGGGACACTGCTGGGGGATGGGGCAGGAGGTTGAGAGCCCAGGGGACACAATATGGGGACAATGAAGGGACATGGGGCACTATGGGGGGGGGGGGGGGTGTCCATATGGGGCAGCAGTGTGGGGTGGGGGGCACAGGACGTGAATGGGACATTGCACCGGGGGGGGGGCGCCGGAGCCGCTTCCGGGAAGGAAATGGTGGCAATGGGGCTGGAGCCGATCCCATATGGCTGCAATGGGGCTGTGCTATGGGGTGGGAGGGGGGCTGTGCTATGGGGTGGGGGGGGGTCGGGGCCTCTGCCGGCTGCTGCGGGGCCGCCGCATTCCTGCGCCGCTGATGCAATGGCGGCCGGCACAGCTGGGCTGGGGGTCGGAATTAGGGGGGGTGGGATATGGGGTTGGATATAGGGTGGGGGGTTATGGGGTGGGGGGTTATGGGGTGGGGGGGGATATGGGGGTGTCCCTTTGTGCCCTATAAGGTGAGATGGGATGCCCCCCCCCCCCCGCGCTGTGTGGTGGATGGGGCGCCGCTCGCAGCGCTGTGCCCAGCTTTGGGTGCTGGGTTTGCACACGAGGGGGGTGTGAGTGTGTAAATAAGTGTGTAAATAAGTGTGTAACTGTGCGTGTGCCCACGCGGGCACGGTGCCCGTGGGGACAATGGGGCCGTTTCCGTGGCTGGTTCTGAACAATGCTGGCGCCGCAGCCCCTTCCTGCCCCTTTGCACACCCGGCCCCATTGTGAGCCCGGCCCGCTGTGCACACTCAGTGCCCCCCCCGTTCTGTCCCTATAGGGGATCTCGGTGCCCCCCCCCATTCCCAGGACAGCCCCATAGTCCCATCTCTATGCGCCCATCAACCCATGGCTGACAGCCCTGGGTGCCCCCACCCCATAGACACCATCCTTATGGGACCCCCATCCCTCCACCCACCCCCCCAGTCCCAGAACACCCCCCCTCTGTCAGCCCCATCACCCCCCACCTCCCCAGCTCCCACCCCATAGACACCCTATGGACATCCCCCCCCATACAATGGACATCCTCACCTCATTCCCCCCTTAGCCCCTCAGCTCCCACCCCATAGACACCCTATGGATACCCCCCCACACACCCCCAGGACCCCCCTTAGCCCCCCACCTCCCCAGTTCCCACCTCATAGACACCCATATACCCCCCCCCATACAAAGGACTCCCCATGGCCCCCCCCCAGGACCCCTCTTAGCCCCCCACCTTCCACCCCATAGACACCCTGTGGATAACCCCCCCATACAAAGGACACCCCATGGGCTCCCCCCAACCCCCCATCCCCACAGCTCCCACCCCATAGACACCCTATGGATATCACCCCCCATACAAAGGACACCCCATGGGACCCCCCCCCAGGACCCCTCTTAGCCCCCCACCTCCCACCCCATAGACACCCTATGGATACCCCCCCCCCCATACAAAGGACGCCCCCCCCCCCCATACAAAGGACCCCCCCCGCCCCACCCAGGGATGCCTATGGGTCAGGGTGTGGGTGCCCCTGTCTAAGTATGGCCAGGGCGTCCCTGAGTCACTGCAGGGCTTGGGGGGGGGGGGGGGGGCAGGGGGGGGCCCCAAGCCTGACTCACCACCACCACCATCCCCTATATAGCCTGGGACTGCTATGGGGCCACGTCACCCCCTGCCCCCCCCACCCCCCTTTGCTGGGGCACAGCAGCGTTTGGGGGGGCTGGGATGAGAGATGGGTGGGCTGAGTGGGGGGGGACATCCCCATAGGGTGACACAGGGGGCACCCAAGGGTGGGGGGGGGGTGGTTTAGGGTGGGGGGGTGTTTTATAATGGGGGGGGGAGGGCAGAGCTCGGTGACCCCGGGGCACACACACGTGTCGGGGGTGCAAGGAATGGAGCCATCCCAGGGCTGGCAAAGGGCCCAGCGCTGTGCAGGGCAGCTTCCCAATATGGAACTGGAGCTGCAGGCGGGGGGGGGAGGAATAGGGCCAGGAAGGGGGGCAGCAAGGGGGGGGTGGGGGGGGACAGGGAGGGACGTGGGGATGGGGGGGGACATGGGTGGGAATGGGGGCAGAAACTGGGGGGGAAATGGGAATGGTGGGGGGTGTGGGATGTGGGGGCAGGGGGGGCTGTGGGTGTGTGGATATGGGATGTGGATGTGGGATATGGAATATGGGATGTGGATATATGGATATGGGATGTGGATATATGGATATGGGATGTGGATATATGGATATGGGATATGGGATGTGGATATGTGGATATAGGATATGGGATGTGGATATATGGATATGGGATGTGGGATGTGGATATATGGATATGGGATGTGGGTGTATGGATACGGGATATGGGATGTGGATGTATGGATATGGGATATGGGATGTGGATATGTGGATATGGGATATGGGTTATGGGTGCAGGGAGGGCTGTGGATATGGGATGTGGGTATGGGGAGGGCTGTGGATATGGGTTGTGGGTATGTGGATATGTGGATATGGGATGTGGATATGTGGATATGGGATATGGGATGTGGATATGGGGAGGGCTGTAGATATGGGTTGTGGGTGCAGGGGTATGGCACTGAATAGGGCTCAGGAAGGGGTATGGATGTGAGCAGAGCACACCTAACACATCTATAGGGCACAGGGACACACAGTGTGCAAACATCAGCCCTATGTCCATACACACACCTATAGGCTGCCAGCTGTGCCCTCGTGCCCCCCCATAACCCATTCAGGGCCCCTTGGGGATATATCAGCCCTCCCCATTGCAGCCCCCCCCCATCCAGACATGGTGATAAGACCAGCTCCATGGGGGGCATCACAAGGGCACGAGCTTCAGCTTCAGCACCACGAGGTGACACAGACACTGAGCTGCCCCCCCCCACCCAGCCCTGCTGCCCTAATAAACCCCTGCTCAGCATCCCAGCCGTGCCATACAGCTATGGGGCAGGGACCCAATTACCCCCTATGTGAGGCTGTAAGCACATAGAAGGGCATATAATGAAGGCAGCCCCCAGCCCTGATACCCCAATTACCCCCTGATACCCCAATTACCCCCTATATGGGGCTGTAAGCACAGCAGGGCACATAATGAAGGCAGCCCCCGGCCCTGATAACCCAATTACCCCCTCATACCCCACAATCACCCCCTATATGGGGCTGTAAGCACATATAAGGGCACATAATGAAGGCAGTCCCCCCTTCATACCCCAATTACCCCCTATATGGGGCTGTAAGCACAGCAGGGCACATAATGAAGGCAGCCCCCGGCCCTGATAACCCAATTACCCCCTCATACCCCACAATCACCCCCTATATGGGGCTGTAAGCACATATAAGGGCACATAATGAAGGCAGTCCCCCCTTCATACCCCAATTACCCCCTATATGGGGCTGTAAGCACTGCAGGGCACATAATGAAGGCAGTCCCCAGCCCTGATACCCCAGTTACCCCCTGATACCCCAATTATCCTCTATATGAAGCTGTAAGTACATATAAGGGCATATAATGAAGGCAGCCCCCAGCCCTGATACCCCAATTACCCCCTCATACCCCAGTTACCCCCTATATGGGGCTGTAAGCACATATAAGGGCATATAATGGCACAAAAGCCCCCAGACCCGATTTCAGCTGCAGGATGGGGACAGGTAGAGCTGCTGAGCCAACTTAGTGCTGGGATCTCAGTGCTGGGATCTCAGGGCTGGGATCTCAGGGCTGGGATCTCAGGGCTGGGAGCTCGGGGCTGGGATCTCAGGGCTGGGATCTCAGGGCTGGGATCTCCTTAACAGCCCCGTGTGAGCTGATGGAGATGGAAACCAAGTGTAAAAGGGGGAAGCTGAAGCCGCAGGGGGAGGGATCGGTGCTGGGGATCCCCTGGGTTCAGCCTCACGCTGTGCAAACAGGGGATGCATCTCACACCCATTGACTTCAAAGGGCTCCCAGCCTTTCAGTGGGGGCACACAGAGCTGCTTTATGGCCCCATTGCTGCCATTTGCCCCTAAGAAGCAGCCATTCCTTCCTCCTCCTCCTCCTCCTCCTCCTCCTCCTCCTCCTCCTCCTCCCCCCCTTCCTGCCTTTCTTAGCAGCAGTTTGATGGGGAATTCTTGCTTTATTCCCCAACACGGCGCCGCTGAATCACAGCAGGGAGATGGGTGGGAGTGAAGGCAAAGGGGGATGTTTAATGGCAGCTCACACTGCAGGGCCTGGTACTCACATATGGGGGTCCTTTGGGTGGGGGGGGGGCTCAGCTGATGTCCCTTCGGTCCTTGTGCTGCTCCAGGTCCTGTCCATCGCCCCATAGAACAGGGAGAGATGGTTGAGGTGGGTTGTAGCGCTCAGGGTTAAGGGTTATAGTGGGGTTGGGGATAAAGCAACACCAAAAAGGCAGGAAATCAGCCCAAAATTGAGCTCAAAAGAGCCACTGCTTGCACTGCAAAGCACAACAGGCTCCATCTGCTCCACATACATGGTCACAGAGCACAGGGGATGATGATGGTGGCAGATATTTGTGTTTCTAAGGCTGGTACAACAGCTCAGCCCCCAATTCCTCCATGCAACGGGAAAAACATCCGGACTTAGTGCAGGAAACCTCCCCTTACACACAATACACACACATACACACACATACACACACACACACACACATACACATACACACCTACATCTCATTGCATGTGCAGGAGGAAGCCAGCCTTGATCCGATGCTCTACGTGCAGCTGCTGCTTTGCTGTGGGGTGTCAAAGCAACAAGGCAAAGTCAATGAGCGCTGCTGGCTCCCACAGCCCCACTGATGCCATGGGGAGGGGGACAGGGGGTCTGATGGGGGGGCGAGAAACAAGCACCCCATACATGGGATTAGAGCACCCCATACATTAGAGCACCCCATACATGGGAATAGAGCACCCCATATATGGGATTAGAGCACCCCATACATTAGACCACCCCACACATTAGAGCACCCCATACGTGGGATTAGAGCACCCCATATATTAGAGCATCCCACATATGGGATTAGAGCACCCCATACATGGATTAGAGCACCCTATACATGGGATTATGGGATTAAAGCACCCCATACATGGGATTAGAGCACCCCATACATTAGAGCACCCCATACATGGGATTAGAGCACCCCATATATGGGGATAGAGCACCCCATTGATGGGATTAGAGCACCCCATACATGGATTAGAGCACCCAATACATTAGAGCACCCCATTGATGGGATTAGAGCACCCCATACATGGGATTAGAGCACCCCATACATTAGAGCACCCCACACATGGGATTAGAGCACCCCATACATGGATTAGAGCACCCAATACATTAGAGCACCCCATACATGGGATTATGGGATTAGAGCACCCCATACATGGGATTATGGGATTAGAGCACCCCATACATGGAATTAGAGCACCCCACAAATGGATTAGAGCACCCCATACATTAGAGCACCCCATACATGGGATTATGGGATTAGAGCACCCCATACATGGGATTAGAGCACCCCATACATGGGATTATGGGAATAGAGCACCCCATACATGGGATTAGAGCACCCCATACATTAGAGCACCCCATACATGGGAATAGAGCACCCCATACATGGGATTATGGGATTAGAGCACCCCATACATGGGATTAGAACACCCCACACATGGGATTGGAGCACCCCATACATTAGAGCACCCCACATATGGGATTAGAGCACCCCATACATCAGAACAGAGCACCCCATACATTAGAGCACCCCATATGTGGGATTAGAGCACCCCACACATGGGATTAGAGCACCCCATATATTACAGCATCCCATACATGGGATTAGAGCACCACATACATGGGATTATGGGATTAGAGCACCCCATACATGGGATTAGAGCACCCCATATATTACAGCATCCCATACATGGGATTAGAGCACCACATACATTAGAGCACCCCATACATGAAATCAGAGCACCCCATACATGGGATTATGGGATTAGAGCACCCCATACATGGTATTAGAGCACCCCAGGGTGCCCTATTTGGGTCCCTGCTGTACATTGAGTGCTGTGGTTCCCCCAGCATCACTCCACAATTGCTTTCAATGGGGCAAAATAGGTGGAAAAATAGGATGGGGGGGGACACACTCCCATCATTTCCCATTCATTGCCCGGCCCAAAACAACCTCTTCCTCCAACCTACCCCGACTGGATCCACCCCCATGAGCAAAAATACACATAAAAAACACATAAAAACACATAAAACTGCTGTGCAAAAAATCCACAGGGGAGAGATGTCGAGCAAACCCGAAGCGGTTCAGAAGCTTTTGAAACAAGGAGGCACAAAACCCATAAATTCCAATTTAACCCTTGAAGAACAAGGAGGGATCGGGGCTGGAATTTACACCTGTGGGGTGGGAGAGAAGGGGGAGAGATGGGGGTGGGAGAGGGGATATAGAAAGCGATGGGGGAATAGGGATAGAACACAGGGGGGAGGCTTGATTCTGCTTGTAGGGGGGATGAGCAGAGGGTTAAAGCCACATTTAAGCATAAAAAGGGGTTTAAACCCACCCTAAAACCTAGAAAAGGGGTTTAAAACACCCCCTTAAACATAAGAAAGGGGTTTAAAACCCCCCTTAAACATAGAAAAGGGGTTTAAAACCCGTCCTTAAACATAAAAAAGGGGTTTTAAAGCCACCCTTAAATACAGAAAAGGGGTTTAAACTCCCCTTAAACATAGAAAAGGGGTTTAAAACACCCCCTTAAGCATAAAAGGGGGGTTTAAAGCCACCCTTAAGCATAGAAAAGGGGTTTAAACCCCCCCCTTATACATAAAAAGGGGTTTAAACCCCCCCTTAAACATTAAAAAGGGGTTTTAAACCACCCTTAAACACCAAAAAAGGGGTTTAAACCTCCCCTTAAACATAGAAAAGGGGTTTTAAAGCCCCCCTTAAACATAGAAAAGGGGTTTAAACCCACATTTAAACATAGAAAAGGGGTTTAACCCCCCCCTTAAACATAGAAAAGGGGTTTTAAAGCCACCCTTAAACATAGAAAAGGGGTTTAAAAACCCCCTTATACATAGAAAAGGGGTTTAAAACAGCCCCTTAAACATAGAAAAGGGGTTTAAACCCCCCTTAAACATAGAAAAGGGGTTTAAAACATCCTTAAACATAGAAAAGGGGTTTAAACCCCCCCCTTAAGCATAAGAAAGGGGTTTTAAAGCCACCCTTAAACATAGAAAAGGGGTTTAAACCCCACTTAAACATAGAAAAGGGGTTTAAAACACCCCCTTAAGCATAAAAGGGGGGTTTAAAGCCACCCTTAAGCATAGAAAAGGGGTTTAAACCCCCCCACTTATACATAAAAAGGGGTTTTAAACCCCCCCTTAAACATCAAAAAGGGGTTTAAATCCACCCTTAAGCATAGAAAAGGGGTTTTAAAGCCACCCTTAAACATAGAAAAAGGGTTTAAACCCACATTTAAACATAGAAAAGGGGTTTAAAACCCCCCTTAAGCATAGAAAAGGGGTTTTAAAGCCACCCTTAAACATAGAAAAGGGGTTTAAACCCCACTTAAACATAGAAAAGGGGTTTAAAACACCCCCTTAAGCATAAAAGGGGGGGTTAAAGCCACCCTTAAGCATAGAAAAGGGGTTTAAACCCCCCCACTTATACATAAAAAGGGGTTTTAAACCCCCCCTTATACATCAAAAAGGGCTTTAAAGGCAGCTCAGGTTGAGCTCCTGCTGTGGATATAGGAGGAGGCCGGGGCTCATCCTGCTCAGTGCCGACGTTTCAGCCTCATGGTTGGAGATGGAGGAAGGAATAAAGCCGATCCCATATGGGCCGAGCCCAGGATGTGCAGATCGGGCCAGATGTGCATTAAAAAGGGAGTTAATAACTGGAGGAACAAACCTCCCTGCAGCTGCAATTCTGGCACAGGACACAGAGGAATTAATTGCAACACCAGATTCACTGCTCTGCTCTGCCCAGACCAGACCCCGCCTGCTCCCCCCCCCCTCCTTTATAGTACCCCCCCCCCAAATGGGGAAGGATAGATCTGACCTCGCAATGAACTGAAAAGCAGGATTTCCCCCCAAACTGGGTCCCCATCGTTGTTTTTTTGGTTCTATTGAACTGGCTGCATTGGGTTAAATGTGTGTTGGGGGTGGGTGGGAGCCTGGCCAGGGCTGTGACACATACATTCCCATTTCTAATGGATTCTGCCCCAAATCCGGTGCCTCCTCCGGGTTCTTCTCACCTTCTTGTAGTGTTGGGGGGGGGGGTTTGTGGGGTCTTCGTGGCTGGGAACATCCTGTGTGATGGAAGAGAAGAATAAAGGGGGGGAATGAAAGGAGGGTTAAAGGGAAACCCGGAGCTGGGTGGTGTCATAGGGGACGTGGTGGTGATACAGCCCTATAGGCGTGTGTAGGGTGGGGGTTAATGAGGCTTATTTCACCCCCCCCCCCCCTCGTTCTTTTCCTCTGCTTTCGGGTGGGGAAACCCATGTCCTGAGTGCCCTGGTGATGCAGCATGAGCACATGGTGTCCAAATTGTGTAAGAGGTATTAAAATAGAACCAAACAGCCCCAAATCTGGGCAGCACCCATTGGCACGAGGCTGAAATCGCTTCCTTTGGTCCAATGTGAAAGGGTTTGGTCAGCTATGGGGGTTTAAAGGGGGATCTGGTGCATTAAGAGGGTGGGCAGCAGACCCTATAAGGCAGGGAAGGGGGTGTGGGGGGGAGATGGAGGTTTTGGGGTTACCTGGAGCTGGTTTGGTCATGCTGGATGGTTCTGGGTCTCCTCTTTGGTGCTGTCCCCATCTCAGGCTGAAGGGGGTAATGGGGAACATGGGGATACACGGCTGGGGGGCTGGGTACAGGTAAGGGGGTATGGAGACACATGGGGACACAAGGATTCTATGGGGCAGGGGGTTATGGAGACACATACAGGGATGCTATGGGGCAGGGGGGTATGGAGACACATACAGGGATGCTATGGGGCAGTGGGTTATGGAGACACATGGGGACACAGGGATGCTATGGGGCAGGGGGGTATGGAGACACATGGGGACACAGGGATTCTATGGGGCAGTGCTGGAACACAGGCTGGCCATGGGGATGTAATGTGGGTTATAGAGACACGGACAGGCCCCAAAATGCAACTGCTGCCACCTCCCCACCCCATAATGATTGTGCCACAAGCTGGAGAATGCAGGGAACATGGTGAGAGCACAGCCAAGCAGTGAGGGGACAAAGGACAAGCTGGACCCACAACAAGCCGGACCCACAAGCCGGATCCATAACAAGCAGGACCCACAACAACCCGGACCCACAACAAGCTGGACCCATAAGAAGCCGGACCCATAACAAGCTCACACCACAGGATCCTCTTTATCCCCATCCATCAGCTCTCATCCTACTGGACCCCCCTTTCCCCCACCCACCACGGTCCCCATTTTGCTGCTGCCCCCTATCAGCAATACAAAGCAGTTCCTCCCCCCTTCACCCCCCCCCCCCATAATGACACTCACAAGCCACATATTTGCAAAACGTTTTTAAAACCTATTGCTACAAACGTTCCCCGCTGCAGATACCGAGCAAAGGTGCCGCCTTTGCTTTTCTTGTGGTCCTAAAGGGGATTTGGGCACCACCTGGGTTGTGCCACCATCTTCTTTGCTCTGTTCTTCTCCTGCTGGTCCTGCCCCTCCATAAAATATCCTGTTGTTATTGCTGCAGCTCGACCCACATCTCGGCTCCACTTTGGGGGCGCAGTCAGAGCGGTGCTGGGGGGGAAAGGGGGGCACGGTGAGGGGCGTCAGGGTGGGCAGCAGGTGATGGGGGGGCACCCTGAGCCCCTCATGTTCCTACCTGTCACCTTGGAGGGGCAGGTCACCCACTGTGGTGTTAAGGATAAACGGCGCAGCTTCCTCCAGCTCATCCACCTCTGCAAATGGAGACAGAGCCGTGCCGGCCTTGATGGGGGTCACAGTGGGGTGGTGTTGGGGGGCACCCTATGGACACTCACCTGCCTCCCAGTCCTCTTGGCACGGTGGGGCCTGCCAGGCCACGGGGACCTTGGGCTGCTTTGTTGGGTCACGGGCGCACATAGATAACACTGAGGGCACAGAGAGCACAATAAGGACGTGTGTGTGTGTATATGAGTGAGGGGGGGTCTGAGGGGCGGCTGGGGGCCGGGTGGTCTCGTACCGTGGCAGTCAAAGAGCTGCCGCTGGTCGGGGCAGCAGGCGATGTGTCTCTGAAGCTCGGCCCGGGGCAGCCTGTGCCTGGCGTTAAAGGGGCAGACCTCCAAGGTGCGAGCTACCTGCGGGTTGTTCTATGGGGAGAGGAGGAGGAGGAGGTGCTGAGAGTGAAGGGAGGCCCGTAGGTCCGGAGGGCCCAGCCTACACAGGCCTACGCGGGTCTACATGGGCCTACACGGGCCTACACAGACTTACACAGGCCTACACGTTTCTACACGTACCTACATGTACCTACACGGGCCTACACAGACCTACAAAGACCTACACAGACCTACATGGGCCTACACAGGCCTGCACAGACCTACACGGGCCTACACGTTTCTATACGTACCTACACGGACATACACGGGTCTACATGGACCTACACAGACCTACATGGGCCTACACGGGTCTACATGGATCTACACAGGCTTGCACAGACCTACATGGGCCTACACGCTTCTACATGTACCTACACAGGCCCACACGGACCTACACGGGTCTACATGGACCTACACAGACCTACACGGGTCTACAAGGGCCTACAAAGGCCTACACGGGCCTGCACAGACCTACATGGGCCTACACGTTTCTACACGTACCTACACAGGCCTACACAGGCCTACAAAGACCTACACGGGCCTACACAGACCTACACGGGTCTACAAGGGCCTACAAAGGCCTACACGGGCCTACACAGACCTACACGGGCCTACACGTTTCTACACGTACCTACACGGGCCTATATGAACCTACACAAACCTACACGGGCCTACAAAGACCTACACGGGCCTACACAGGCCTACATGTTTCTACACGTACCTACACGGGTCTACATGGACCTACACAAACCTACACGGGCCTACAAAGGCCTACACGTACCTACACAGACCTACACAGGCCTACACGTTTCTACACGTACCTACACGGGCCTACACAGGCTTACACAGACCTACACAGACCTACACGGGCCTACATGGGCCTATACAGGCCTACACGGGCCTACCAGGGCCTACAAAGGCCTACACGGGCCTACACAGACCTACAAGGACCTACACAGACCTACATGGGCCTACACACACCTACACAGGCCTACACAGGCCTACACAGACCTACACGTTTCTACACGTTTCTACACGTACCTACACGGACCTACACGGGTCTACAAAGACCTACACGGGTCTACACGGGCGTACAAAGACCTACACAGGCCTATACGGGCCTACACGTTTCTACACGTACCTACACGGGCCTACACGGGTCTACACGGACCTACACAGACCTACACGTACCTACACGGGCCTACAGGGGCCTACACGGGCCTACACAGACCTACACAGACCTACACGGGCCTACACGGGCCTACACAGACCTACATGGGCCTACACGTTTCTACACGCACCTACACGGGCCTACACGGGTCTACATGGACCTACACAAACCTACACGTACCTACACGGGCCTACACGGGCCTACAAAGACCTACACAGACCTACATGGGCCTACACGGACCTACACGGGCCTACATGGGTCTACATGGACCTACACAGACCTACACGGGCCTACAAAGGCCTACACGGTCCTACACGGGCCTACACAGACCTACACGAGCCTACACGGGCCTACACGGGCCTACAGGGGCCTACACGGGCCTACACAGCCTCTCGGCCCCCCGCTCACCCGCTGGCACTTGACGAGGTGATACGGCAGCCGGGACACCCGGATCTGATGCGCTTTGTCGTACGGACACTGGACGAGCGCCTCCGGGTCCATCTTAAGCTCGTCAGGCTCCGCGAGCTCCTACCGGCCACCGAACGGCCCCACTCATCGCCATGGCAACGCGGCCTAACTTCCGCCGCAGCCTGTGCGGCTTCACTTCCGCCGCCGGGGTCGCCATGGCAACGCGGCCTAACTTCCGCCGAGGCGTTTTGGGGTCGTTTTTAGGGTTTTTAGGGATTATAGGGTTCTGAGTAGTGCTGTGTAGGCAATGCAGAGTGTTCTGTGAATCTATAGGGCGTAATGTGGGCCTGAGGGGCGTTATATAGTCCTAGGTGGGGTTTTATAGGCTCTAGGCTGTGTTATGGGGCCCTGTGTGGGGTAATGTGGGCCCTATATGGTGTAATATGGGCCCTATGTGGAGTTATGGGGCCCTATGTAGTGTAATGTGGGCCCTATGTGGTATAATATGGGACCTGGAGGGTGTAATATGGGTCCTATGTGGTGTAAGGGGGGTCCTATGTGATGTTATGGGGCCCCATGTAGTGTAATGTGGGCCCTATGTGTTGTAATATGGGCCCTATGTGATGTTATGTGAGCCCTATGTGGTGTTATGGGGCCCTATGTGGTGTAATGAGGGCCCTATATGGTGTAATATGGGTCCTATGTGGTGTAAGGGGGGTCCTATGTGATGTTATGGGGCCCCATGTAGTGTAATGTGGGCCCCATGTAGTGTAATGTGGGCCCTATGTAGTGTAATGTGGGCCCTGCGTGGTATAATATGGGACCTAGAAAGTGTAATATGGGCCCTATGTGGTGTGATGTGGGCCCTGGAGGGTGTAATATGGGCCCTGTGTGGTATAACATGGGCCCTATGTAGTGTTATAGGGCCCTATGTAGTGTAATGTGGGCCCCATGTGGTGTAATATGGGCCCTATGTGATGTTATGTGAGCCCTATGTGGTGTTATGGGGCCCTATGTGGTGTAATGTGGGTCCTATGTGGTGTTATGGGGCCCTATGTGGTGTAATGTGGGCCCTATATAGTGTAATATGGGCCCTGTGTGGTGTTATGGGGCCCTATGTGGTGTAATGTGGGCCCTATGTGGTATAATATGGGATCTGGAGGGTGTAATATGGGCCCTATGTGGTATAATATGGGCCCTATGTGGTGCTATAGGGCCCTATGTAGTGTAATGCGGGCCCTATGTGGTGTAATGTGGGTACTATGTGGTGTTATGGGTCCCTGTGTGGTATAATATGGGATCTGGAGGGTGTAATATGGCCCTGTGTGGTGTAATATGGGCCCTATGTGGTATAATATGGGCCCTATGTGGTGCTATAGGGCCCTATGTAGTGTAATGTGGGCCCTATGTGGTGTAATATGGGCCCTATGTGATGTTATGTGAGCCCTATGTGGTGTTATGGGGCCCTATGTGGTGTAATGTGGGTCCTGTGTGGTGTTATGGGGCCCTATGTGGTGTAATGAGGGCCCTATATGGTGTAATATGGGCCCTATGTGGTGTAAGGGGGGTCCTATGTGATGTTATGGGGCCCCATGTAGTGTAATGTGGGCCCCATGTAGTGTAATGTGGGCCCTATGTAGTGTAATGTGGGCCCTGCGTGGTATAATATGGGACCTAGAAAGTGTAATATGGGCCCTATGTGGTGTGATGTGGGCCCTGGAGGTTGTAATATGGGCCCTGTGTGGTATAACATGGGCCTTATGTAGTGTTATAGGGCCCTATGTAGTGTAATGCGGGCCCCATGTGGTGTAATGTGGGTCCTATGTGGTGTTATGGGTCCCTGTGTGGTATAATATGGGATCTGGAGGGTGTAATATGGCCCTGTGTGGTGTAATATGGGCCCTATGTGGTATAATATGGGCCCTATGTAGTGTTATGGGGCCCTATGTAGTGTAATATGGGCCCTGGAGGGTCTTATAGGATCCTGTGTGGTGTTTTCCTTGTTGCAAGGACTTATATGGGCCTTGTATGCCAATACGTGTCTCTATGATGTTACATGGTCCTGAACACTCTCATATGGGTCCTGAATGGTGCTATATGGCTTTGGATGTTGTCATATGGACCTATGAGCAGTGTAATATGGGCAGGATGATGGCGGCACCCCATAGCATCAACGTCACCCTACAGCATCACGTGGCCGTGACCACAACCCAGGAAGCTGAGGAAGGGGAAGTTGGTGCTGTGGGTGTGGGGCAGATCAGGGACAAGGGGGTGTCCCCATATCCCACCCCATAACGCTGCCGCCATGTCGCTGCCCTCCGTCTATCAGAACAAGTTTGCTGAGAAGCTGAGCATCCTCAATGAGAGGGGCCGGGGGGTCCTCATCCGGATCTACAACATCAAGAAGGTGTGGGGTGGAGCCATGATGGATCTAAATGGGGGCTGCTGGGCTGGGGGGTTGTGGGGGCTCTAAAGGGGGATGTGATGGGGTTAAGGGGGCTCTAAAGGGATGTGAGGGCTCTAAAGGGGGATGTGATGTGATTGTGGGAGCTTTAAAGGGGGGATGTTTTGGGGGCTCTAAAGGGATCTGATGTGGTTAAGGGCTTTAAAGGGGGATGTGATGGGGTTGTGGGGACTCTAAAGGGGGGATGTGATGGGGTTGTGAGGGTTCTAAAGGGGGGATGTGATCGGGGCTCTAAAGGGGGGATGTTGTGGGGGCTCTAAAGGGGGATGTGATGGGGTTGTGGGGATGTGATGGGGTTGTGGGGGCTCTTAAGGGGGATGTGATGGGGTTAAGGGCTTTAAAGGGGGATGTGATGGGGTTATGGGGGCTCTAAAGGGATGTGATGGGGTTGTGGGGACTCTAAAGGGGGGATGTTGTGGGGGCTCTAATGGGGGATGTGATGGGGTTATGAGGGCTCTAAAGGGATGTGATGGGGTTAAGGGGGCTCTAAAGGGGGATGTGATGGGGTTGTGGGGGCTCTAAAGGGGGATGTGATGGGGTTGTGGGGGTTCTAAAGGGGGGATGTGATGGGGGCTCTAAAGGGGGGATGTTGTGGGGACTCTAAAGGGGGGATGTGATGGGGTTATGGGGGCTCTAAAGGGGGATGTGATGGGGTTGTGAGGGCTCTAAAGGGATGTGATGGGATTGTGAGGGCTCTAAAGGGGGGATGTGATGGGGTTGTGGGGGCTCTAAAGGGATGTGATGGGGTTAAGGGCTTTAAAGGGGGATGTGATGGGGTTGTGGGGGTTCTAAAGGGGGATGTGATGGGATTGTGGGGGCTCTAAAGGGGGATGTGATGGGGTTAAGGGCTCTAAAGGGGGATGTGATGGGGTTTAGGGCTCTAAAGGGGGATGTGATGGGGTTATGGGGGCTCTAAAGGGGGATTTGATGAGGTTGTGGGGGCTCTAAAGGGGGATGTGATGGGGTTAAGGGCTCTAAAGGGGGATGTGATGGGGTTGTGGGGGCTCTAAAGGGGGTTGTGATGGGGTTAAGGGGGCTCTAAAGGGATGTGAGGGCTCTAAAGGGGGGATGTGATGGGGTTAAGGGGGCTCTAAAGGGATGTGAGGGCTCTAAAGGGGGGATGTGATGGGGGCTCTAAAGGGGGATGTTGTGGGGGCTCTAAAGGGGGATGTGATGGGGTTGTGGGGATGTGTTGGGGTTGTAGGGGCTCTAAAGGGATGTGTTGGGGTTGTGGGGGCTCTAAAGGGGGATGTGATGGGGTTGTGGGGGTTCTAAAGGGGGGATGTGATGGGGGCTCTAAAGGGGGGATGTTGTGGGGACTCTAAAGGGGGGATGTGATGGGGTTATGGGGGCTCTAAAGGGGGATGTGATGGGGTTGTGAGGGCTCTAAAGGGATGTGATGGGATTGTGAGGGCTCTAAAGGGGGGATGTGATGGGGTTGTGGGGGCTCTAAAGGGATGTGATGGGGTTAAGGGCTTTAAAGGGGGATGTGATGGGGTTGTGGGGGTTCTAAAGGGGGATGTGATGGGATTGTGGGGGCTCTAAAGGGGGATGTGATGGGGTTAAGGGCTCTAAAGGGGGATGTGATGGGGTTTAGGGCTCTAAAGGGGGATGTGATGGGGTTATGGGGGCTCTAAAGGGGGATTTGATGAGGTTGTGGGGGCTCTAAAGGGGGATGTGATGGGGTTAAGGGCTCTAAAGGGGGATGTGATGGGGTTGTGGGGGCTCTAAAGGGGGTTGTGATGGGGTTAAGGGGGCTCTAAAGGGATGTGAGGGCTCTAAAGGGGGGATGTGATGGGGTTAAGGGGGCTCTAAAGGGATGTGAGGGCTCTAAAGGGGGGATGTGATGGGGTTGTGGGGATGTGTTGGGGTTGTAGGGGCTCTAAAGGGATGTGTTGGGGTTGTAGGGGCTCTAAAGGGATGTGATGGGGTTAAGGGGGCTCTAAAGGGATGTGAGGGCTCTAAAGGGGGGATATGATGGGGGCTCTAAAGGGATCTGATGGGGTTAAGGGCTTTAAAGGGGGATGTGATGGGGTTGTGGGGGCTCTAAAGGGATGTGATGGGGTTGTGGGGGCTCTAAAGGGGGATGTGATGGGGTTGTGGGGGCTCTAAAGGGATGTGAGGGCTCTAAAGGGGGGATGTGATGGGGTTATGGGGGCTCTAAAGGGGGATGTGATGGGGTTATGGGGGCTCTAAAGGGGGGATGTGATGGGGTTGTGAGGGCTCTAAAGGGATGTGATGGGGTTGTGAGGGCTCTAAAGGGGGGATGTTTTGGGGGCTTTAAAGGGGGATGTGATGGGGTTGTGGGGGCTCTAAAGGGGGATGTGATGGGGGCTCTAAAGGGGGATGTGATGGGGTTGTGGGGGCTCTAAAGGGGGGATGTTTTGGGGGCTTTAAAGGGGGATGTGATGGGGTTTTGAGGGCTCTAAAGGGATGTGATGGGGTTAAGGGCCTTAAAGGGGGATGTGATGGGGTTGTAGGGACTCTAAAGGGATGTGATGGGGTTGTGGGGGCTCTAAAGGGATGTGATGGGGTTGTGAGGGCTCTAAAGGGGGATGTGATGGGGTTAAGGGGGCTCTAAAGGGATGTGAGGGCTCTAAAGGGGGGATGTGATGGGGGCTCTAAAGGGGGATGTTGTGGGGGCTCTAAAGGGGGATGTGATGGGGTTGTGGGGATGTGTTGGGGTTGTAGGGGCTCTAAAGGGATGTGATGGGGTTATGGGGGCTCTTAAGGGGGATGTGATGGGGTTAAGGGCTTTAAAGGGGGATGTGATGGGGTTATGGGGGCTCTAAAGGGATGTGATGGGGTTGTGGGGACTCTAAACGGGGGATGTTGTGGGGGCTCTAATGGGGGATGTGATGGGGTTATGGGGGCTCTAAAGGGTGATGTGCTGGGGTTGTGGGGGCTCTAAAGGGGGATGTGATGGGGTTGTGGGGGCTCTAAAGGGGGATGTGATGGGGTTGTGGGGGCTCTAAAGGGGGATGTGATGGGGTTGTGGGGGCTCTAAAGGGATGTGATGGGGTTGTGAGGGCTCTAACTTTAGGGTGTCCCCACAGACCTGCTCGGACCCCAAGACACGTCCATCCTTCCTGTGTGACAAAGCTATGGAGCCCTCCATCAAGTTCATCAACAAGAAGTTTCCTAACCTGGACGTGCGGAGCAGCACGGTGAGGGTCATTGCTGCCCCATGTGCCCCCCAACCCCGTGTTACACCCATCCTGTCCTTGTCATCCTACCCCTATATCACCCCATATTGTGCCATCGCTGCCTGGCTTCTCCTCCATCCTTGTCCCTGTGTCACCCCCCCACCCCATATCACCTCACCCCATTGTGTCACCTCACCCCATTGTGTCACCTCACCCCATTGTGTCACCTCACCTCAATGTCCCCTTCTGTCTCTTGCAGCAACACCTGGGGCCGGTGCACAAGGACAAGGGGGACATTATCCGCGCGCTGGGACCCTATTACTACTCCTTTGTGGATGTCCTGGAGTTCAGGGTGAGCTGTGGGGTGCTGTGGGGCAGCGCTGGCATTACAGACTATGGGGACAGCAGTGACGTGTTGATTCCTTGTTATCTCCCTGTCAGGACCACGTCTATGAGCTGCTGAACACCATTGATGCCAACCAGTGCTTCTTTGACATTGTGAGTGGTACCAGGGGGTTCCATGGGGGCACCCAGGGGGACTTTGAGTTGCTCACGAGTCTTATGGGGTGCATTCAATGGGGTGATTGATGCATCCCATACCACAGCCATATCCTCACAGCTTCGTTGCCCCTTAGAACATCAACTATGACTTTACCAAGAGCTACTTGGACCTGATTGTCACCTACGTGTCCCTTGTCCTGCTGCTGTCCCGCACCGAGGACCGCCGGGTTCTCATTGGCATGTACCACTGTGCTCATGAGATGAGCCACGGTGCCAGGTGAGCTGCCCACCCCTATAGACCATCCCCATCCCCATCACTGAGGTCTGTCCCCAACACATTATATCATTATCCCTGCAGTGATTCCAGCTTTGCCCGCTTGGGCCAAATGGTCTTGGAATACGACCACCCCCTTAAGAAGCTGACGGAGGAGTTTGGGCCGCACACCAAGGTGGGTTGGGGGCTCCTGAGGGTCCTGAATGCCAACAGAGCCACATCCCATCCCTGCACTGATCCCCTATGATACCCCCCCTGTCCTGCAGGCTGTCTCCACTGCTCTCCTGTCCCTCCATTTCCTCTTTGCACGGAGGAACCAGGGCTCCGATCAGTGGCGCAATGACCAGCTCCTCAGCCTGCTCAGCTCTGCTGGCTCCATGCTGAGCCCTGCCAGCTCCGACACCGTGAGCATCACCCTGCAATGGTGGTACCATGGGATGCATAGGGGTGGGTGCAGGAGGGGCAGAGCGCTGACACCACCCCCTGCATCCCCAGATGGCTTGTGAATACCTGTCCCTGGAGGTGATGGAGCGCTGGATCCTCAGTGAGTCCTTGCAATGCCCACAGACCCCCAGTGATCCCCTATGGTGGCTGACTGATATCTGTGCCCTGCAGTTGGCTTCCTGGTGTGCCCGGGGGCTTTGGGGGCGTCCCCTCAATGCCTGGAGCTGTGGAGGTTGGCACTGCAGGGCTCGCTCTACATCACCCTCCTCCGTGACGAGGCCCTGCAGATCCACAAGGTCACCGAGGAGCTGCTCAGCAGCCTCAAGGGGTAAATGGCTGCCCCTGGGGCTGGGGGCTCCACTGGGGGCTGGCCCACCCGTGGCACTGCTCAGCTGTGTTCCCTTTGCAGCTATGGGAAGAGGGTGGCTGATCTCAAGGAGTGCAAGGAACACGCCGTGGCTCACAGGTTCGGGGGGGCTCAGGGTGGGCTGCTGGGTCCCAGGGGTCTGGGGAGGGTCCCAGGGGTCTGGGGAGGGTCCCAGGGGGGTCTGGGGAGGGTCCCAGGGTGCTGGGAGGCCCCATGATAACCCCATGGAAGGACCTGAGGGATCCCGTGGGATCACTGGGGTCCCGATCTGTATTGACCCCATATCACAGCTCCCACCTTTGCCATGTGTTTGTAATATCCCTGCTGGGTGAGTGGGGCGGCTGGAGGGGTGATGGGGGGCTTTGACCCCCCTACCATGACACCCCCCCACACCCCATAGCGGATCCCTGCATCGGGGCCGGCGGCTGTACCTGCGTGGGGCTGTGCGAGAGCTGGAGGCGCTGCTGGAGGATCAGCCCGGGCTGCTGGGACCCAAGGTGAGAGCAAAGGGAAGGGGAGAGTAAAGGGAAGGGGAGAGTAAAGGGAAGGGGAGAGTAAAGGGAAGGGGAGAGCAAAGGGAAGGGGAGAGTAAAGGGAAGGGGAGAGCAAAGGGAAGGGGAGAGCAAAGGGAAGGGGAGAGTAAAGGGAAGGGGAGAGTAAAGGGAAGGGGAGTGTAAAGGGAAGGGGAGAGTAAAGGGAAGGGAAGAGCAAAGGGAAGGGGAGAGCAAAGGGAAGGGGAGAGTAAAGGGAAGGGAAGAGCAAAGGGAAGGGGAGAGCAAAGGGAAGGGGAGAGTAAAGGGAAGGGGAGAGTAAAGGGAAGGGGAGAGCAAAGGGAAGGGAAGAGCAAAGGGAAGGGGAGAGTAAAGGGAAGGGGAGAGTAAAGGGAAGGGGAGAGTAAAGGGAAGGGGAGAGTAAAGGGAAGGGGAGAGTAAAGGGGAGCTGGGACCCAAAGGGAAGGAGACAGTGGAGAGGGGCAGGAAGAGGGGAGCTCCATCATGGAGATGAGTGGTTCTGAGGGACGTGATGAGTGTCAGAGCTCTATGGGCACATTATGGGTCTATGCACAGAGCTCTGTGTGTTGGCAGTGCCCTGTTGGCTGCTGGTGGCAGCCCCAGGTACCTTCTATCTGTGCCCAGGCTCTGTTTGCCTTCATGGCCCTGTCGTTCTGCCGGGATGAGGTGAGCTGGTTGGTGAGACACGCCGAGCACGTCACCAAAACCAAGACACCGGAGGACTATGCTGACAGGTGAGCGGTGCTGGGAGCTGTGCATTGGGGCTGTGCATTGGGGCTGTGCATTGGGGGGGCCGTGTATGTGAGTCTGGGGGTCTTCACCCCTGCTCTGACCGGTGCCTTTGTTGGCAGCCACATTGCAGAGATCCTGTTCCTCATGGAGCAGCTGCGGAGCCTGGTGCGGCGGCAGGACGTTGTGCTGCGGCGTTACCACGTTCAGTACCTGGCCCGATTCGATGCTCTGGTGCTCAGTGAAATCATCCAGGTATCACATAATGCTGGGCATGGGGCTGCCCATGTCCATGTCCCCCATCCAGCTTGGCCCTGATCCCGTCCCCATCTCTATCCCTGCAGAACCTCTCCGTGTGCCCCGAGGAGGAGTCCATCATCTTGTCGTCCTTTGTCAGCTCCCTTTCTTCTCTCTCCGACAAGGGAGGTGAGGACCATCAACCTGCTGCGTGTCCATGGGGTCTGATGTCCTCCTGCCCTATAGCCCAGCTGCAGTCCACCCGCAGCTGGCATCCTAACCCTAACCCTAACCCTAACCCTAATAACCCTAACCCTAACCCTAACCCTAACCCTAACCCTAACCCTAACCCTAACCCTAACCCTAATAAACGTAACCCTAACCCTAACCCTAACCCTAACCCTAATAACCCTAACCCTAACCCTAACCCTAATAACCCTAACCCTAACGCTAATAACACTAACCCTAACCCTAACCCTAATAACCCTAACCCTAACGCTAATAGCACTAACCCTAACCCTAACCCTAATAACCCTAACCCTAACCCTAATAACCCTAACCCTAACCCTAACCCTAATAACCCTAACCCTAACCCTAATAACCGTAACCCTAACCCTAATAACCCTAACCCTAACCCTAACCCTAACCCTAATAACCCTAACCCTAACCCTAATAACCCTAAACCTAGCCCTAACCCTAACCCTAATAACCCTAACCCTAATAACCCTAACACTAACCCTAATAACCCTAATAACCCTAATAACCCTAACCCTAACCCTAACCCTAACCCTAATAAACCTAACCCTAACCCTAACCCTAACCCTAAACCTAATAACCCTAACTTTAACGCTAATGACACTAACCCTAACCCTAACCCTAATAACCCTAACCCTAACCCTGCATTACAGCCCCTGATCAGCACAAGCCTGAAGCCCACCCAGCCCCCCTCCCCCTGCCCTCCCTCATGGCCACGTTTCTGTTTCCCTGCAGTGGATGAGAAGGAGCAGTTTGATTTCACAGCGCTGCGCCTCGACTGGTTCCGGCTGCAGGTTCTACCCCCATCTCAATCCCATCCACTGCCGTCCTCAGTTCCCATCCCTGCCCTCATTGCTGGCCCCATACAATCCCTCTCTTCCCATCTCAATCCATGCCCCTATTCCCTTCCTTACTGCTGTCTCTATCCCTGCCCTCATTCCCTTCTCCATCCCACACCATTCCACCACCACTGGTCCCCATCCCTTCAACCCCCATCCCCAGTGCTCCCAGTGCTCCCAGTTCATCCCAGTGCTCCCAATATATCCCAGTTCATCCCAGTTCTCCCAGTTCTCCCAGTTCTCCCAGTTCTCTCATTGCTCCCAGTGCTCCCAGTTCATCCCAGTGCTCCCAGTTCTCCCAGTTCTCCCAGTTCTCCCATTGCTCCCAGTTCATCCCAGTTCATCCCAGTTCATCCCAGTTCTCCCAGTTCATCCCAGTTCATCCCAGTTCATCCCATTGCTCCCAGTTCATCCCAGTTCATCCCAGTTCTCCCAGCTGTGCCCCTGATCCCGCTGCCCCCCATAGGCCTACACCAGTGTGTCCAAGGCCGTGCTGCCCCTGAGCACCAACCCAGACGTGGGTCGCATCATGAACCTCATCGTCTTCCACACCAAACTGCTGGACTCCCTGGAGGATCTGCTGGCCGAGACCTCCGACCTGTCCGACCTATGGTGAGCTCCAGACTCATAGGGGTCACATTGAGCAGCTCCTGCCCCACAGAATGTGTGGGGAGATGCCCATGTGTGCTGGGTATGGGAAGGGATGGGGCTTATAGGGGAGGCTGGGCAAAGCGAGGTGATGTAGACTCAGGTAATATGGACATGGGGACAAGGGCAGCACCCACACGATATAGGCACCAACACCCCACTGACACATCCTGCCCCTCTGCCTCCCCCCACTGCAGCTTCTTCCCTCGCCCCATAGAGAAGATGTTTGTGGCGACGATGGAGGAGCCCTCCATGCTGCGTTACAGCATCGCCTTCCCAATGCTCTGCAGCCACTTCTCCCGCTGCGTCCACCCCATGTGCCCGGAGGAGGTGAGTCCTGCAGGGTGATGATATGGGGACATGGGCACAGTGTCTGGATGCAGCTATAGAGGAGCCAGGCAGCTCTTATGGCTTATGGCAGGGGATGGGGACCTGACCTTGGGGCCTCTGTGCCCTGTGCGGGGTGTCCCATAGTGGGGCCATGTTAAGCTGTGCGTTTCCCTTTGCAGTATCCCCAGCTCCAGGCTGCAGCACTGGGGATGTGCAACAAGTTCCTGGAGGAGATGGCTCGGCAGACCTGCGCCTGCATCATGGACAGCTGTGCTGAGCAGCACAACCTCAGCGAGCAGGTGAGGGTCCCCATGGCCATGGGGGGTATCTACAGAGCTCTGGGGCTCTGTGTCTGTGATCCTGGGACACCAAGGGCTGTATAGGACTGATGTGGTGTCCCCAATTCAACCTTGGGGATGGCAGCTTCTGGTT